>NW_027558564.1:0-9734 GCF_052425735.1 Oculina patagonica
AGCGTAATATGCTGCCATCAGATAACAGGGGTTACGTATGGATCTTAAAGCCAAGGAAGAGAGAACAATCCTTTCCTGGAGAGGTGTTCACCTTAGAGCGATGTTTTGTTAGGACAATATCCCATCTAGAGAGATGTTAGCTTTAGAACTGTGAATTCGGCTTCTAAAGTTTCGACAGTGTCTCTCAGGGTTGAAATGATATTAAGCTGAGTCGGTGAAACGATCAAGTCCCATTAAATGAAATACCCAGTCAACTCTCTCTTAACGGGCACCTCTAAAAGACGGACACCTCCATAAAAAGGACACCTGGCGATGGTCCCTGCCGTTTTTCATTCATTTTACTGGAACTAAGCTCCCTATAAGACGGACACCTCTCTTAGACGGACAACGGCCAACGAACACTTGACATCTTAGAGAGAGTTGAGTGGGTTCATTTGGTGAAAGCGCATTCTTAAAAGTTTGAGTGACATGGGACTGGGGAGTTTCACTGTCAAAACGATTGTAAAATTTAGGATTTTCCAAGTCTCCTAGATGAAAGCGCTTTAGAAGCATGGTAAAAATGTATCTGGCTCTCTGTAAACGGCTCGCTTAGTTCAATTGTTTTGTAAAATCACTTGCCTTTTTTATCCTCAAGTAGAGGTTCGAATTTTCCAGCCGATTCTGTTAATCAAATTTGAGTTTCTCGGCCGAGAATGTCAAAGTCTGTTAGCAGGAGCGCGCACGTTAAACGTTAAGCGCGAGCAATACATCACAATGAATCTCAAACGCGTCACAAACGACAAAATGGTTTACGCGCGCAACTTTACCATAGAAACAATCAGTTTTGAGCAGGTCAGTTTGCCGTGAACACTGCGAGAATTCGTTCACGCTATTTTTGCTCGGTATCAAGAAAATTTATTGTTGATTTATTGAAAAGATCAACCATGTCTGAGATTAATGAATACTTATCAAACAGAGGGGAATCACGTGATGAAAAACGCGTGATTAGTTATTCGGATTTTTCGGAAAACGCGCGCTTAAAAAGAAAGCGCAAAATGGAAACAGAAACAACTTCCCCGAGGAAAAGAAGACGCACAAAGGTGAGTAAGAATTGCTTTTGCTGAAAAAGGTTGCCGTATTTGTTGTATATGCAAAAATACTTAAGAAGTATTTATCTTTAGACTGGGAATCGGTTTGATTTTCTTTTGTGGGACAACACAATTATGCGTCCTAATTGACTAGATGGATAATCTTTAGATAGATAATCTTTATTTTCACACGGATAATTCGTCAGCGATGAACGACAAAATTATAATATTTTTTAAGTCCTCTACTTCAAGAAGACTAAAAGATCTCAAAGAAAACGAAAGGTGAAGTGCCACGTTTTCATTGTGAATAGAAGTACTTCATGTTCATTTATGTCCGAATTAACTATGTCTAATTTAAACTCTATTTTTTTTAACAGGGTTGTTTCAACGAGAGACAAGCAGAAAGTTCTTATAAATTCCAGAGGTAACAAGAAATAGATTACAGGCACGTTCACCTAAAGATGACTTCTAAATGAAATGTTATTTCCGTTTTTCCGCAGAAACAAATTGAGATGTATCTGGAGCGAGTCTGACAAAGATTATCTGAAGAAAATCAGCAGTTACGACAGTTTTCTGTCTCTCGATTACGAGGTACGATGACTTCTGATACAGTTTAAACATAAAAATATTGCTTTTATTTACCGTAATGTTAAAATAATGGAATTAAAGAGAGTTAAAACCATTTCCAGTACAGCGGGAAGGACCAAATCGGTAATTTGCGACTAGTTATTAGGTGTTCCAAATACCGACAAAGATTTTACCATTAACTATATTATTTGAGCTGTACTAAGACGGAATCCTGTTTTTTTTCCTTATTTCTCTATTTTTCAGAAACCTGACTGGGTAAACGCCGAGATGAAATTTACACTGTCAGCCGATAGCCTGTCATCTTGGGATTCCAGTTATGAAGATGATCAAGTGAAACCTTCTGATGTGCCAGATTACATAAAGAAACTAGCTTCTAAAAGTAAGTTTTATTCTCTATTGATTATCCATCCGCATTAATCACTTTGTAGCAGTTAAATCATCCACCCGTATTAATTATTTCGTAGCAATTTAATTAATCAAATATCCTTTTCATTGAATTTTAGCTCAGCTTGCTGATTATGATATTGGGAAAGTTCTCGGAGCCGGTGCTTTCGGTCAAGTCGTCGCTGCTACACGCAAAACAGACAATCTGCCGGTAAGTTCAGCTCGATATTCTTTTTTATTTTTTCTTGAACTTCCAAAATACTATGTGAATTCTAAGATCTGGGTTTTGCCTATCATCTTTTCAGTTTCCACAAATTGCACTTTTAATTTAAATACAGAAAGCAAAACAAACTTAATTTATATTTCTTCTCAGGTGGCGCTTAAATTTGTACACAAAAGTTCCGTCAAGGAATTTAAAAAGGTTGGTAAAAGTTTAACTGATTTATCATTGAAAAATGACACAACAGATAGTTTTACTGCTGGTTTTATAAATACCGATACTAGTGTATACATTATCCACCCTCCCTACTCTCCCTTGTTACAGATAAACGGTGGAGAAATTCCAGCCGAGGCTTATCTTCAGCGCCAAGCACAGCATCGTCACGTGATCGACGTATATGACGTCATTGACACCGAGGAACACTATGTTTATGTCATGGAAAGACCGGAAGTCTGTAAAGACTTGTTTGATATCATACAGGACCGAGACAGCCTTGGCCGGCAGCTGACAGAAAGAGAAGCGCGGAGGTACTTTGCCCAGATCTTGCAGGCCAACATCAACTGCGAGGAGACTGGTGTTCTACACCGGGACATCAAACCAGAGAACATCCTGGTGGACATGCGCACTGATGAAGCCAAGTTGATTGACTTTGGGCTGGCATCTGAGGTTCAACAAGAACCTTTTACAAAATTCAGAGGTGAGAATAATGCTGAGATGTCCTGTATGTAACATTTGCAAGTAAAATACAATAGAACCCCGGTAACTCGAACTCTGAAGGGAAACGAAAAACAGTTCGAGTTAGCGGGGTTTCGAGTTATCGGAGTCGATTGAATACAGTGCAAATTAAACTTATCTCGTCACAAACTCTAACGCGATCATACATTCTTATGATACGTGACCTGTTCGTTGCAACCATGGCGAGTTACAAGAACCGGAATTCGAGTTATCGGGGTAAATTTGATACAAATTTTGATCAAGGGAAACGAAATTTAGTTCGAGTTAGCGAGGTTTTCGAGTTAACCAAGTAAAAAATGACTGAAAAGTGGGTTCAAATACAAGGGAAACGAAAGTTGTAGTTCGAGTTAGCGTGGTGCATATTCGAGTTACTGGGGTTCTACTGTACAAACTGGCAGCATTTGTAATGGTGTGATTTCTTTGCATTTCTTCAGGCACACCTCAATACATGCCTCCTGAATTCAGTAAATCCAAGAAATATGACGGCTGTCAGGCCACTGTGTGGCAAATGGGAATCCTTCTTGTGGATATGCTGTCACCTGTAGTGCGGGCATTTGAACATCCGCGTCACGCTCTGCGCATGGCGCCTAGAGTGCCACAGCATCTTTCACCAGGTATTTAATTTGATTTCTATTTGATCTTTAAGTACTTTTTATGAAAAGAGTCGAATACGAATAACTTGATCCTTCAAGGGGAATCGACAAAGTTTCGAGTTATGGAGGGTAAAATACTGTCGATTGCATCTACCTGTGAACGCACGCGCTGAAAACATGTTTTCAAATGATGTCAAACGTCAGCGTTTCAGGTGTCAAACTTTGAAGTTTAGCAGTTCGTAACGGCAACTTTCGCGCCGAAAATTCAACACATTCCGGTTTCGAAATGGCGGAAAGATTAGATATAGAAACTTCTTCTGAGAAACTGATGCTGATCTGTGTCGATATGCATACACAGGTTCACTTGAATCATTTCTAGTGTAAAGTTAATTCGCCCGTACTCAGTGCTTATGGTGAGTATTTTGAGTGCAAAAGTTCGCGTTTCGGTCGGCTAAACTTCACAGTTTGACACCTGAAACGCTGACGTTTGACGTCATTTGAAAACATGTTTTCAGCGCGTGCGTTCACAGGTAGATGCAATCGACAGTAAGTTGAAGAAAAATGTTCTAAAGGTCAATCGAAAAAGGTTCGGTTTTGTAGGAGATTCGTGTTATCAACATTTTTTAGGGTAAAATAGCACAACTTTGAGCGTTTGTAAAATCGTTAGTTTTAAAGCTAGACGTTTCAAAATTTGGAATGATGTTTTTCGAAAGGTAAATATTATAACTAAACAAAAACGATTTTCACTTCATAGGTACTTTTATTAAGAATGCAGTTACATTCTGATACTTGAACCTTCAAATGGAATGGGAAAAAGGTTCGAGTTGTCGGGATTCAACTGTAAACTCAGTTTTTCTGCAACGT
Organism: Oculina patagonica; assembly: GCF_052425735.1. Classification (NCBI taxonomy): domain Eukaryota; kingdom Metazoa; phylum Cnidaria; class Anthozoa; order Scleractinia; family Oculinidae; genus Oculina; species Oculina patagonica. The sequence goes on from NW_027558564.1 coordinate 4,452, forward strand.
TCACCTCTCATATTAATAAAGGGCTTGGCATTGATTCTGTAACGAAAATGTTCGGTCGGAAAACATCCAACAGTTTGATAACTTTTCAGGCGGTTTCACCATGAAAAATAAAGACTTTTTGCGATCCAAGGGGTTTCTGCCCTTCTGTAGTAAAAGTTTTAGCCGTAATGATCTAAAATAAAGATTTACAGGTGTGCGCCTACACTGAGGTTAACTCTTCTCTCTAATGATTTTTATATACAGAGTAAGAAAATTTTGATCGTGAAAAAACCTTACTTTTTGCAGTAAAACCAACCTATAATACTAAAAAATAAGAAAAGTTCATTGTGCGACATTACCCGCCGAACGCACTTACTTAACTTTTGAATACATTCGGAAAATCCCCTCTCTATACCCTCTTTTGAGGCCTTATGCGTCCCATGGGCGTATAAAAGGACAGATGATAATAATAACACCCTCTTTTGTGTATCCTGAGATTATGACGTCAAGAAAGGCGGACAAAGGTCTCTTTCTTAAGTCATTTTTCTGATTTTTTTCCAATTGAAGGAAACCTTAAGGTAATAGTTTTTTAACAACGAAAACAACAAAGGAGTAATAAAAAGGCTAAAATAACCAAGAATGGTTTGGACTAGTAAAGATCAAGATAAATTTCGAACGATAAATTTGAAAAACTTTGCCATTTTTTCAAAAATGTGTTGCTCGTGACGAAGCTCCTTTAAAAATTCGTTTAATGCGCCTCTTATTGATATTCATCACTCAATTTTTGTTGTTCTTTTTTTAACAGAGGTAAAGAACCTTATCTTCTCGCTGCTTAACACGAATCCAAGCAATCGTCCAACACTGAAACAAACTCTGCAGCACCCATGGTTCGCCATGACAGACTAAACTTCTATCATCATCATTCATAACACAACATCTAATATTTAACCAAAGAACTGAATTGTTTTTCAAAATACTATATTAGATAAAAGACTTGCTGGTGTCTAATCCAGTAAAGTTATTACACTGGAGTTTTGAGTCGATATAACACTCGCTAACTGCTAATGCAATCAAGTTGTATTATAAACTTATTGCAAACTAATATACAATAGATGATTAGCAATTAAGTTATGAGAGATATCTATTATTGATCTAATGAACCGTGCATAAGGACAATAGATTGTCAGATTTATTCGGTTGTTATAGACTATATATGATGTTCTGTTTATGCATGTTTGCTGATTATAGTTAAACGAATGTTGGAAGAAATGTTAGACAGCCAGCAAGCATATCATGTAGGCTAGTTCTACAAAAAAGCAATTTTACAGATTTTTGGTCTAAAATGACAATGAAACATACAGTCTGTAATATAAGTGCTCGGATGCCAGTGTTTGTTTCAAAATTAGACGGTTTTCTGTATCCATATAATAAAAATAAGAACACGTATTTTAGAATTATCTGTTTATATTTTATTCTGATCTCCGAGTCACACAATATTTTTGCAAGTACAAACTATAAAATATCATTAATAATTTAAATTTTATAAGAAATATATATATTTTATATAACAAACAATTTTAGTAAAATATATCTTAATAAAATATATTTTTTTCAATTTATAGTGTGTTTTTACTGGACAATCACAAATGACTTTGAATGATTTTCAACGGGACACTTTTTAATGAATAACAACAATTTGGTAGACTTTTATGGAATCTTTGACATTCAGTAACTATGATAAAAATTAAATAAATTATTTCCTCGATCAACCATGCACATCAGGTTATAAAAAAGATGTCAAAAACTGTTTATCAAAATCTTTGTCTTTGTCTGAGTGTCTTTATATCTGATAAAGACACGGCGAAACTTTACGTCCAATTGTCTAGGCCAAAATAAACCAGAATCAGAAGATTTTAAGCCGTTCAATAAATTCGCAGTTCGTGTTTTATCAAGTCTAAAACACTCGGCTGCGTCTCGTGTTTTAAACTTGATAAAACACTGCTGCTCATTTATTAAACATTACTAAATCTATCATACAAATTGTGGTAAATTTCAATGAAACTGGGCTAAATTTAGGTAAATTCAAGGATTTCTTCCATTACAAAAAATCGCGTTTTTATACTGTAAAATAGATTTTCACAGGTGAAGAAATAGATGACGTCACGTTTGCTGACAAGTCGGCATTGTTAAATAGTCGGATAAGCCGAAATTTGTTGTCGAATATTCCTCGGTGATCTTCGTAAATGTCCGTAAAACGTCGGATATGAAATTTCTTTTCTTAAGGTGTTCAACACGATATATACCCTTTTGCTAGCTAAGCTCACTTGTGAAATTATCTCAACGTACGTTCGCACGTATGTATTATTCTCTTTTTATTAAATTCAGTAATTATGCAATTTCTGAAATTATGCAACAATTGATAGTAACATTGGCAAAGTTCGCCCAACTGAATTCCTTTATGAACTAAGACAGTGTAATAATAGCCTTTGCAAGATTCCCAAGTCTGCCCTGAAGTGCTGTCCAAGTGTTTTGACAAAGCAACCCGTCGCTTGGCAACCGAGGGACAGTTGATTGACAGCTTGCATTATAATCGGTTTGGAACTTCTGAACCGCCATTTGAACCAAGTCGGAATACACCTCTGGTATATCACACAATGAACTCAAATACTGCAGTCTCTGTAAAACTGAAATAAGTGCAGAAACAAGGTCTCGAATTCCACCATTTGTGGACTTAGGAATGCTGTATGTGATGAACACATCGTCATCCACTTTCCGCAAAGTCTCCAAAACAGTTGTCATCTCTACAACCTCAGCCGGGGAATTTCTCGGAGCTAGGTTGTAATTGCATGTAAGCTTGCCCAAAGTGGCAAAATTTGTCACAGCCTCCTCAACAGAGTCGTATTGTCCATCAGGTATAGGAATGAGCGTTAACGGATCTTTAACATAATCCACATTGATTGTCATGGCAAGGCCATGGTTTGTGCGAGTGCACGACAGACCATTTTCGTTTCCTGGACACATGAATACTTGCTCTAACATTTCTATTTGTGCCAGTGAAGTATTCTCGGGCCTCACTTTGACAACAGAAACTTTGACTTTCTTGTTTTTGTCCGATGTGGGTACAACAATGGTACGATAAAACCTACAAACATAAGAAAGGAGAAGTGTAAACTCTAGGGGAGCAGTGAAGAATTATGTTTTATCCTTTGCCTTTTCTAAAAGCTTGTAAGCTGTTTAATAACATAGGCACGCTAAGCGTGCAGGAGTTATTTTTTTCAATTTATGGGGTGGCTTGGGGTGAAACTGGGTGATTGTCCTGTTGGGATGGTTTATGCCATGGGTTGAGCTATTTGTGTATGGCGGCCCACGAAGTCACTTTTTGCACAAAATTTTCTTGCAAACAAAATAACTTTTACGTGCATTTTGATACATCAGAACTGTTTTATTCAATATGTAAATTTTCATCATTTAACTGAAAAACAAAAACTAATTCAATTATCTAAATGTCACAAAATGGCACGTTCTTATTCTTTTTAAGCAGTTATTTTGTTGCTAGCTTTGTTGCAACCGTAACGTGTTACTTTTGTTTGTTACGGAATACTTTTGGCTTTTTGCCAAACACTGAAACATGATATTGTTGTTTTTCTCACTTTTGTAACATGAGACCTCTGTTTTTTAAAAACGAACGTAACACGATACCCTTGTTTTTCTCGAAAAAGCCACAATTCCATATAGACATTGAACGAAAAGTACTATAATAAACGAAGTAATAAACGCATCAAATCAAAAACCACTTTCTTCGGGAAAGTTCTTTAAAGCGCAGTACACCTGGAGTATTTGTTTTCTGTCAGAACTGTTCGACAAAGATTTTCGTTCATTCACAACCTAAATTCTATTCAACAAACAACTAATTGAGTTATCGAATTGTCAAGGAATGGCACGCTCTTATTCTGTTTTTGCTCTCGATCGTAGTTGCTTTTAACAGCAAAGTTAATACTTGTACCGGTTCATTAAATGTTTGAACGAGATGTTTTACAGTTGATTTCAGTTTACTTTGGCCGCCCGCTTTGCGAAGTTTGTTGGGAAATTGGAAACTTTGTTATGAAGTTGCCAGTTTGCGAATCAAATTGCGAACTTCGATAAGTTCCCAACTTCGGCCCGACTGAACTTTCGAAGTTTTGGTTGTTGAAGAGAAACAAGACATGTTGCTCGAAAGTCATGGCGATTTCTGAACTCGAAGATTTTAGAGCTTGTCAAGGAAAGTTGAAGTAGCTTGAAGTGCAAGACACGTTTCGCATCAGCGATCACGCAAGTGATTTGGCGATAAATAAATTTTATGCAGGTAGAAATTTGGTCAAATTTTAACTTTTTTGTATGAAAACACATATTTAACGATTTCTGTGAGGCATAATCTTCACTGTCTTCAATTTTAAGTCTTCTGCGTTTGTAAACCGGATGAAACTGGATGGTTTATTGATTTTAATCGAAGCCGACGCGACGCGACAGACTAATTTGTTCGAGACAACGTGTTTACGGCTCGCTGAACATAAAAGTTTTTTATTTTTATGACATTTGTTTCGAACAGTTTAGCGTAGCAGAGCCCTTTTTGATAACATAATTATAGAAGGTTTTATTAATTTCGGGCCGAAGTTGGGAACTTTGTATCGAAGCTCACAATTTGATTCAAAAACTCGCAACCTATTTGGCAACTTCATTACAAACTTTCCAATTTCCCAACGAATTTCGCAAAGCGGATGGCAAAAGTAATGACCACATTATTCTTCAAATCTGCTTTGTGCAAATGGAAAGCTAGCCTCTCCAAACGTACGCTCGAATAAGACGAATAACAAGTTAGTGTTGGGCCTTTTGCTCACGGCGTGTGCGTTGTAAGCAGGCGGGCGTTATTAAAAAGGGTTTTTAATCCAGGGTTAAATAACAACTCACCGATTCCGCCTCCTTCTAATCTAAAAACTTCGAACGAAATTGCTGACTACGTCAGATTGCTTCCCCTTTATAAACTGCAATTTTATTGGTTCTGATAGTACCTGAAATCTGATTGGTGTGACAAACACACATACTTCACTGACCCACTGACTGATTACAAGGACACGACGACTAAAGAGCTATTTTTGAAAAAATAACTCAAAAACTCTCCCAACTGTTTTCCTTTTCACACAGACAAATTTCTTGTCAAAAGGTTAAAAAAACAACACCAGGAGATGTTTAATTTAACTGTTGAGAGATCCACTGTCAATTCACAATACTTTATGCCCGCATGGAGGGCAAAGGCCCACAGCTACAATG
>NW_027558565.1:0-9735 GCF_052425735.1 Oculina patagonica
CAATCTTTAAGGAGTGTTTGTTTACCTGAGTAGTGGCTCAGCGTCCTTGTATGATATGGGATGTACAGGGATCTGAGGGAGAAGCTTCTTAGCTTCCTCTTTAGGCAAGCGGTACATTCCCTCTAAATTAAAAACAGACAAGATTCTTGTTTCAACAAACACTATTTAGGAAAGAAATTTCTTCCTAGAGAAACACATTTGTTTTTAAAACAGCTTTCTGAAGTAGATCAGCCTTGGAATATCAGCTACCATTTATGTCTTACAAAACAATATCACTCTTGGAAGAAAATACAAGATCATTATTGAGAGCACATGGCATTTTACGTGCACTTTTTCGAATAACCTTTTCTATTGCACAGTCGTGCCGTAAATGCCCCGCAGCACTTAACTTAGAGCGACAGGGCAGTGGCACAGATTGGCTAATTGGCCTCAACTTTATTATCAACTCATCTGAGTAGTTTTCCTACCAACTGAAGGGTAGCCAGGAGTCTGTGGGTCTCCTCGTATTGGAGATGACTTTATGTTGCCACGCTGCACTCCAGTGCTAGGCATCCAGTTATAGTCTGGATACACCTTATTAACTCCTTGCTTTGCATAATCCTCAGGATCCATATAATAGATTGCTCCAATAGCTCCTGCTTTGTGGGCTCGTTTGTTCTATGAGAAAATCAGGCCAAGGAAATAAAATTATAAGGAACAAAGCGAGAAGGGAATGGAACGGTATTGCGGAGCTCCTGCTCTGCACTAACAAAAGTGATCGAGATCCAGATGGAGGTCCTTGTCATACGGACTGCTACAGGAACATTAGAGGTGCGGGATAGAGCGGTTTTTACTTGAGTGTCGAAAGTAATTCGAATTTGCTTTCGTTTTCCATTACAACGATTAATGGTTGGTTTAAAACCTGGTCCGCCACTTTCACACTGCTTTCACATCCAATCAGAAGTAAAGCCAAAACCACACGTGACTCACGCGTACGTTTTCCCGCTCTTCGCACAGGCTACGTGTATTTTCTTCGAGTTTTGATTGGTTCACTGGATTTTCTGTGTCCCTTAATTATGATCGGCCAGAGTTATTACTTTGGTTTGGGTCTTACAACACTGAATTGAAAACTGCTCTATTACATTGTAATAACCAATATATAGCGTTTCTTGCTTGCATAAGAAAAGGCATTGCTTACAGTCTACACCGTTCTGTTTTGCCCATCTTGGCCTCTACCTTTACACTAACCTTAGTAGATCGTCCAACCTTTCCATATCGCATGATGACGATTTTACCAGTGCAGTTAACTTTAAGTCTTTTGAGTTCATCAAAGTCTTGTTCTCGTCCATAATTAGCGTACACAAGTTTACCCTGCAACGTTTAAAGCAAAGAAGGCACAGTGCTTCATACAACAATAAGCAGATAAATACTTTGCTTTTCAATTTTTGTGAGGCAAGTGATTAAGAAAAAAGGGGGCAAATAAAATAATAATAATAAAAAAAATAAATATGTGTTTATAGTGGTCATGCACTTAGCTTCATATCTCAACGAGATAGCTAGTTTACAGGCATGCCACTGAAACAGAGGAAACAAATAATTTATAAATGAACATAACAGGATTAAAAATCCCAACTGGCAGGAGGCAGACCAGTTGGCTATATACAAAGCGTGGTCGAGGATTTGAACTCGGGACAACCGAGAAACAAATCCAGCTAGTGGCAAGGGCAGGCCTCGAACCGGTGACCTCCGGATTACAACACCAGCGCCCTAAACCACTCGGCCACGCTTGCCTCCGGCAAATGGACTACAGACAACTCTCTCTTAACGGACACCTTTATAAGACGGACACCTCCATAAGACGGACACCTGGTTATGGTCCCTGCCGTTTTTCAGTCATTTTGCTGTAAGAAAACTCTCTGTAAGACGGACACCTCTCTAAGACGGACAACGGACATTTTTTCTAACCGCCAACGGACAGGCACTAAAAGTTATTTTTTCGTGAATAATACTTCAAAACTTGTTATCGACATATAGCATAGCAGGTCAGCGCCTTTAGAGTACCAAATTTACCAAAAACAATCCGCTAAAACGCATTACTTCTCTGCTTAAACTTGTAGATTTAGTTTTCTACTTACAGTATCACCGTTTGTTATTAACAAACAAGTCGAATCTCTGATATTATTTTTGTTCCACTTTATAGGTTTTGCTAACGTAAGCGACTAAAACAGACGTGTATTCGTTGTGCATAGCCGTTTAGCTTTATCGTCTCAAAGTTTCTGGTGTCACGTTACCTCGACTCTCTATAAGGCGGACACCTCTATAAGACGGACAGTTGGGGCCGGTCCCGACGGTGTCCGTCTTAGAGAGAGTTGACTGTATAGTGGAAGTAGTCAATACTCAGATTGCAAGTACTTCGATACTGTTTCGATACATATGCAGAACGAGCCAGATATGACCAGTTTTAATTAAAACTCAGAAATTTAACTGTCCGGGAGTCGATGAAAAATAGTTCGAGAAGTGCAACGTTTAAAAAAAGGCAACAACTTGCAAAAAGGAAGAAAACCTAGTGAAAGTTGTAAGACTGACAATTCTGAGTACACGGACGTGTAAGTGTAAGAGTTTCTGGAAACTTGAATGCAAGAAAAATTAAGAGAGCTTGTATGGGAATAAACTCTACTCCGCAGAGGCCTTGTTTAACCCACTCTCTTTGTTTGTAATTTTCAACAAGCTTGATTTTTCTTGATACAAAAGTTGTTGATCGATATAAATATACACTCACTCGCACGGATCCAGATGGTGCATATGCGTTAAACGGCGGAACTACAAGGCTGTTGTTCTCAGAAGGAATTAGAAATGCCTCCTGAGGTGCTGATCGGTTAATCTCTTCAGATCCATTGTACAAAACTACAACACCAGGCTTCTTTGGCCGAGACAGCATGATTATGTATTTCTTCATCGTCACGTCGATACCATAGTCCTTCCATTTTTCTTGCATGTGCTTTGCCAACTCGTAGCTTTCATTAGAACCAGGAAAGTGGGGCTTTTTGGTGAAAAACCTGCAACAACGGTAAGCTGTTAGATTTTGTTCGTGTTTTGTAAAACAGGAGAGGGCCAATCAAATCTCGCGCGCGCAACGAATTTAGTTTTAATATAACCCTGCCGCAAGAGGGGGGAAGGGGGAAACACAGCTATTGTAGTGACGGGGAAGTCCGAAGTTTTAATGTTTTTAATCTTTGAACCTTTAGGGGTTAAAAATCTTGTGTTGTCTTTTTGGCGTGTTTTAGTAAGGACCTTTTCGGGGGTTGACCAAGCAGAGTTCCGGGTTGTCTGAAATATCCTATCTTCAGAAACTAGCGATGGAAAACGTTGAGTCAAATCAGAGACACTTTTGGGAACTTCTTACAAATTTATTGTATCTCCTCGCATAGGCGTACGGGCACCATCGGTCCTGGGGGGGCGGAGAACTTTTTGCCCGAAAAAAAAAAATGGCACGGGTTGAAAGCCGAAAAAAAAGGCATGTAAAATGATATAAAACATGCATTGAAATAGTTGTGTACAAACTTTGCCTTGTTAAGTTCTTATTTCTTAAATTAATTTCGTGGCGTTATCCGAAGGTGTGAATGCACTGAATCCTTTTTTCGGATATCTTTTATTTATTCACTCTACTTCAGAAAAAAATTATATTAATTTTTGGGAGCCAATTTACATTGTTTCTCCCCCATTTGAAAGTAAAAAAAAGCGTGTAAAACATGCAGAGATGAATGGGTTTTAAAACATTTCGTTGAAAGTTTCAAGCTAGCCCTGAGGACTAAACCTGATTTGAGTCGAAAGTATTGGTTTCATCACTTTTTTAACAGCTACCGTGCGCAAACGCTCAAGCTATGGAAAAGCTGATTGTAACTGGTTAAAACTCAGGAGTCACGCAAAATTTGCGAGAAAAATCGAACATGATAATAGCAATTTGCGAGAAGAAACGAACGCAGATGAATGAGAAATTTGAACTTTTGAACCACAGAGTTCGGTATGTTTCCAATACTTTTCCTGTTGATGTAATTCGTTTTGAACGTAATGTTGTCTAGACTTTTCGGCTTTTTTTTTCTTTAGGCTTGTTGCCCGAATTCTAAGCATTTTGCCCGAAAAATTTTGGAACTGGGGGGGCTGCAGCCCCCCTCGCCCCCCCGCCTCGTACGCCTATGTCTCCTCGTAAACAAAATACGACCTACAGAAATAGCCCTTATGCATGTTTACGTCAGACTGGCTAGTTTCGCCACCAAGCCTCGTTTCTGAAGTGCAAACTTGTAAATTCTATCATGAACGAATTCCCAAAGCAGTGGAGATGAAAAGATACCACGTGAAAACTGCATGAAGGTTAAGAATAATTCGCGCAAACGAGGCTTGGTGGTGAATTTTGAGCATATGGCGTTATCGCGCTTAAGTCGCTTAAGGCTCTGAAAAAAAGATGAACAATTTAAATAATTAATGTACACTCGAATCGTGCTGCCTTGGCGCCTTTCCTTTGAAACGATCAAAGCCGCCCACACTTTGGAGTTTGACAGCAAAGAACAAAGAACTGACGTCAGTGACATGCAAGCCAATTTTCCTTTTGCTTAATCTCGTAAGTCGTATGCACTGTGATATTCGCTGTTGCGTGACTAACCTCACGCGAACCATCAAACTGTAGAAAACTACTGATTACGGAGTTAAACGACAGCCGGAAATACGTCTGCGTTCGCAGGCCACCAATTTACTAGACATGTATTTTAAACACGTTTGACAACGCTTACATATAAAAGCAATTTATTTGTCGACGTTAAAAGTCTTCTTCACGCTATGTAAAGAGCAGTTCCAAAGTTGTCAACCAAGGGTCAACTTAGAATGCAAATGAGATTTGATTTTTTTCCCAAATGGACCAAATGGTCGCATCGTCATTCCCCTGTGGCAGTGAAACTGTTGTGTACTCTTGTAACCATCCGCGCAGTGACTTCTTCCATTCACGAGATTTTTTAATTATTGTTATTCGCCTTGTACCTTAGATAGCGCACGCTTGACCGGAGTAAAAATCCCTTTTCTGAAGAAAAAAAATCGATAAACTTCAACTTATCTCGTCATTAAACGTGCGCTTGCGAGTGTCACCCTAGTAACCTCAGAACAACTACACATGTTAACATTTTGCACTGTGCTCACTATGCATCCGTTTCGATTTCGCTTCGTACAAGTTGAATCGATAGTTTTACAGGTTTTATTACTGTGCGAGCTTGTGCGTGAATGTCCGGCTCAAGTTAGCAAGGTCAAAAGTTTCTCATCTTTCGAGTAATGTTTTGTGGGCTTTCAGTTCTCACCTCCACTCGGCCTTCAGAAAATCAATTTAAACTTTTCGCTGTGAAACTTCCTTTCTTATAATATTGCTTCGGCTTTCCTTTATTTTATATGCGCAAACGAGTTTACCATTACCAGTGCGTTTCCGGGGTTTCAACGCCCACAGGAAACATTGTCGCTCTCGCAAATACACACCCTTTCAGTGCTAGTTTCTGTCGGCTGTCAATGCTCTTGAACAAGATTGTCGCTACATTTTTAGCTATTTTGGAGCAATGTCGCCTGTCGCCAAAACCCCTTGGAAGGCGCAGGCTATGACCCTCAGTGACTAATTCTTAAGTCACTTAGCAGCGAAACGCGCAAAGGGTTCTACTTACTCCAAGTTTTCTCTCAGCTCCTCCGTGGAGACCATCTCAACTGCATTTTTGTATATCTTATCAAGCTGTTCCTGGCTTTGTTTTCCCTTTGGAGTTGTACTTTTGCCATTATCATCACAGTTCTTTGCAGAATTCCGTCCGATAAAATAACCAGCAACAATACCGATCCCGGCGAATGCAAGGAGACCAAGCACGATCAACACGATAATGCAGCAACGACGCTTAGGAGAGGTATAACCCCCTGATCCTTTCTCTTCTACCGTCAACATGTTGAAAGGATTCTTTGAGGAGATTGAATTTTGCCGTTTCGGCTTGATCTATTTATTAATCGATCTGGGTTTTTTACACAATGATGTTTGTTGCTGCTAACCAATCATTGTAACAACAAACAATTGTAAAATCTTAGGTGCGGTCAGGTTTCAGACAGCAACGTGAAAGTGTCACTTGTCATTTGCTGTCAAAACACGAGCTGTCTACATTCTTCATTGCGTGACCAGCCATCGTGACGTCTATGTTGAGAAATTAACTCGGATTCAGTCACGCTATCGCCAGATCCCCATATCCGCTATGGTGGTGGTTAGATTTACCTTTTTCGAATTTTTAAAAACTTATAACTGTCGACTTACTCTTTCAGCCATGCTAGTCACACTTACGTACAAGCGGTTCGAGTGGGAAATACGCTTGACTGGGGAGCAGGGATGGCGCAGTGGTGAGAGCGCTCGCTTCCCACCAATGTGGTCCGGGTTTGATTCCGGCCAGGTACCATATGTGGGTTGAGTTTGTTGTGGGTTCTCGTCCTTGCTCCGAGGGTTTTTCTCCGGGTTCTCCGGTTTTCCTCCCTCCACAAAAACCAACACTTTTAAATTCCAATTCGATCGGGAATCCGAGGGCCACAGGTTTGTCAGTCGAAGACTGTTACGTGCAACCCTCGTAAAACAAAGTTGATTTTATTTTATTATTTTTTTTTTTAAGGACGCACAGAAACCATGTGTAAAAACCCTGTACTTATAAGTAAAGGCTACCGGCTAGCATTAATTACGGATACTGATCTGCGTCAGAGTCAGTTACTGAGACTAAGAGCATCAACCAGTGTAACCATTCCAAGAGAAATGAGCCCGCAGTCAAACCCCGACTGGACAGTGTCTCAGCCCAAGCCATCTACAGGGCTGCGAACGGGACCGTGTTTTAATTCGGTCAGTTGAATTGGTTGAGCTTTATCGTGCTCTATTAGGAAAATCTGTTTTCGGTTGTTAGGATTGTAGAACTCGGTCGATCAATAGGAAATAGTTGTGAAATGTTGTATTGGGAAACTTAAACCAAATTGACCGTTTTAATTAAAGTTGATCAACCAAACCAACCAATTTTTTTTTTCAATAGAACACGAAAAAACCCCAACTAACTTAAAACGGTTGATCTCAATAGCCGAACAAGGCCTAGGTGTATAAATGGATACGTAAACCAGCACTTGATGGTGGGAATGTTTGGCTTAATGCGAATAGCGAAAACCGGCAGACTGAAAGGAGCACTCAAGCCTGGATTTTAGCTGTCTAGATCTCCTAGTCTCCGGCTCCGGTCTGATTACAAGAAATGGAGCTGATTTTCCTGTACAGTACAGTATAAATGCACCTTTAGCTTACAAAATCAGATTGTAAGGTAAGGTGAAGTCTTCGTTTGAGCCTTGTGTCCTATGAGACTGGAGCTTATCAGATTGTAGACAATTTTAAATGACTTACTTCAGAAAGTCTCTGAGTTGTTTCGTGGAGACCATCTCGACAGCATCCTTGTGGATTTTTGCTAAATCTAAGTGGCTGCTTTGAGAAGGTGTTGGCTGAACCCTGGCGTCGCAATCAGTACTTGCAGTCTTTCTTCCAATGAAGTACCCGATGACAATTCCAAGAACTAAGAACAGGACAAGACAAAGTATGGCTGCTACTAGCAAACGACGTCTGCCCTGGCGATGCTTTGGAGAAAACCTTTCGGTCAGCATGGTCTGCTTTTCAGGCTCTTCCATCATCATTTTACCAGAACTGGACTTCTATCACGCAGGGAAAATTAAGACGATCAGCAACAGCATGTCAATAAAAGTTACTACTTAAAAAATATTTGTGTTATTGCAGAGAAATTGTTCGAGCTACACTACTATTCAGTTCAGACGGACTTTGCAATAACGTACAGACTGCCTGTTACTTACGTCGATCAACTCGTTACCAAACTGCTGCAAAAATCATTACCAAGTTCTTGAAGACAAAAGCTCAATTCAACTGCAAGGTGCAAAAAGTTGCTGTCTTTATAAACAAACAATCTTTGAGAAGTTAATTATTTCAGTTAAGTACACAGAATGACAGGGCCACTTATTTGCATCAAAGAATTGTCCGTGTCGGTTGGTGCCTTATTGTTTTTATGCTTCAGTGACACATGCAAATATATAAACTAAGATGAACAAAACATTGTCACTCACCATGTGTCTTCTGTGCACGGAATGATTTCGTGAATTATCACTGTCCGGTGTATGCCTGAAATAACTCACTTTTCGCTATAAACAAAGATCTCGGTGTTGTATCATTTCTTAGCCTACGCACCGCCAGAAGCAACTGCACGAGAGAACGTGAAAACATGTCTGACAAATTGCAATGGACAGAACAAAGATCGGAGAGGTTGAGTTTGGCTAAGGGTGTTTATTTCCGGCAGTCTAGCTCAACACTTGGATGTTTTGTAGGAAATAGCTTGCTTTAGTGCTTTTGAAACAACAGGATTTCAAAGCATTTATTACCATTGTTTGCAAAGAATAGAATATAATGAAACAAGGCAAAAAACCACGGGGAACAAAACTGAAACGGGAAATGTCGAACTTGCCTAGAGTTCTACTGAAGCTGGTTTTAATTAATGAACTGGAATAAAAAACAAATTAAATATATTGATCAGGAGCTCCCTCCTGATATTGGCCATGTAAGACATGTAAGGTTTAATGGCTGCATGCGTCATGTGAGTTGAGTGAGTATAAATTTCAATCATTTTAGGAACCATGAACCAATCAACCTGACAGTCAATTATTTAACACTACACAATGTTTGATTTACTGTCAGAATCAGTGAAAGGAAAAACAAACACACAAAAAATGTAAGAAGTAAACCAAGAGAGGTGGCTTGGCTGGGAGCGTGAGAAAAACCGCATGATATTTGTAAGATGATGATGTCAACTAAACCTGATCAACAAAAACACCTTTTGCTTTTCAATCAAACATGTTGGCCAATCGCACTTAAAATTTTTCGGAGCGTGAAGGCATTGTACTGTATTGTCTAAGATCCCTGTCGCGAGTCACGCTAACCTGAGATCATGTCTTCCCTCCCTACTCATCAACATTAAACAAACAAAAAAACCCCAGATAGATTGCAAGGCTGGTACAATGGCAGGAGGGCAAGATTTTTTGGCCAATATTTCAACTAGCAGAGCTAGTCTTCTTCAGGGCCAGTACTGTAATCTAAGGAAAATAGCGGCTCTAAAATATGTATTACCCGATCGCAGGTAAGTAAGGTTATAATGATGTGCAACTTGGGTGAATGCCTAGGTAGTTTGACTCGTGAAAATTTACTCTATATATATATTTTTTTTTTTTTTGGGGTGGGGAACCTGCTTATTCAGGGCTCTTTCCCCAGACCCCGAAACGGCTTGTACTGGACAACATTTAACTTGGAGCACTTTTCTTTTGTTTACTTTTCTTTTCATTACCTTTAGAGGTATCCCTCTTTTCTCGTTTTTGACTCTCTAAATATCACTTTTCGCACCGTTGCCATGCTCCTCGATGAAATACGCGGCTATTCCGGTGGGAAATGACATGGAACGGCCCTTTTTACCAGAAAGTTTTCAAATGGTCACACTTATCCCGTACCAGTATGTTTGTTGAAATAATAGTACTGTTCCATTTACCGGAAAATCTTCATCGGTTTTCCTGCAAAGCACCCTAGACAAAATCGACTGTAATGTACCAACCTAATCCTTGATCCCTCATTGTATTGTCCCTGAGTCAATATGCCAATAATGACTCCGGCTACCTATCCTTCACCTGCGA
>NW_027558566.1:0-9729 GCF_052425735.1 Oculina patagonica
TTTCTATTTAAGGTTTTACGGTGCTCTGAAAGGACGTTACACCTCACAGAACACATTTGTGTACTAAACGCTTTTTCCTCAACTAGATCCAATCTCGAGCCTAACAAGATCAGATGTCGGCTGGCGAAGATCAATCCTTCATGGAGGGCACAAAAAAGGGTAGACCTCTTAAACCCTGCCACCCGTCCCCTCCCCTCTCCCTTCTGTTATGTATTTGAAGAGTTATTTACTCGGTCAATAGACCCTTTGCATAAATGGCGTCTTCATTTGAATAACACGTTCACGTAAAAAATCCTTTGTCTAAAAACACCCACACGAGGCTAAGGATGTACATAGTATTGTTATTCAAATTTGGGCGCCATTTATGCAAAGGGTCTATGGTGAGATGTACTACGGTGTATCTTTTAGCAGGGAAATCCATTCAGTGCATGCCCTCTTGCGGTAGAGAGAGTGCATCTAGTCGGAATGATTTCTTATTGTTACATCCGTACTACTGCCACGTGACATTTCCCTAGGGTATACGTAGTACGCGTGCGAATTTGTGCACAGTGAATTTTTGAGTTTTGAAATAGTGTCCAGACAGTTCTTCAACGTGCTTTGCACGTTAAGTGTGCTTTTTTGTACGTCGGTTTAAGTACCAGCTTATGAAAGCTACATTACATTTGAAATAAAAAGTCTACCTTCCCCCTCCCCTCACCTTATATTTGAGTGACTAATTAAACTTTGAACCTGGCTTGACTTTATTTTAAACCCCCACGCCCCCCCCCCCCCCCGCTCCGGTTTCTTTAAAGGCTACATAATGCTCTGTGAGGATCGATTATAGTGCTTACAGAATACAACTACGCACCAAATTCTTACTCCCCCAAATTCATACATCTCTAGCCTAGCAAGATCAAAAGTGGGCAGGCGTAGATGTATCCTTCGTGGAGGTCACAAAAACAAAGGATCTTGTTACCAAAACCCCCCTCCCCCCCCCCTGTCCCCCTTTCCTGCCCTCTGCCACTTAGCCTAGCCCAGATCTAAGTTAATAATCGGTATTCTTACAATCAATGCTACTGCTTTCCATCTGCTCCGTCCTTGAGATAAAAAGTGGAGTTGGACTGACAAATTTTAACACCATAACGATACACATCCCAGTGTAAATGATTTTCATTTGTCCATGACACTTCATTGTGTCCAGCGATTTACCAACAAATCATTCAAGATGGAAGGAACTTTTGAACAGCTAAAAACAGGCCTCAAAATAGTCAACGAATCCAGTTAATGTTACAAGCTTTTTAAAAGCTTTGAGTGGTTGTGTGTAAATTATAAGTTTTTTATCATCTTTCGATGATTACAAGAAATCGCTTTTACGGCTGAGCTAATAAAATTTTAACTTCATGCGTCAAAATTTTGTTTTTTATTTGTCCATGTTTCGAGGGGAACTTGTCACATTCAGTTAAATGCGAGGAGTGATTTTATAATAAGGCCCTAACAAAGGAACATAAAATGGCAAGAACATTACATAAAGCAGCAGTGTGAGATATTTTAACAATTTTTAACATAGATTTTTAAGTTACCCGGGAAAGAGTAATATAGACGAGGTATTCGTTTGAATCAAACACTTCTAACCAAATAAACAGCGTTCTTACTCACGTCATAAAGCAACTTATAAGTTATTGTAATGAAAAAAATCAACATAAAACGCTGGCCCTGATTGGACTAAAACTACCTCTTAACATAGAAAGTGGCACATTGATGTTCATTTGTTTAACATACTATTTGTTATTTTGTACAAAAAATAATAAAAAAGCTACAGCAAGGAAAATGGTGGAAAATCTTTGGACATTTTCCGAAAATACTCTGAAGTCCGGCTAAAATTGGCAAAAAATATTTAGGAATTGATTGTGAATGTTCCATAAAGATGGATATTTTTGGGAGAATAGTGGGTAATCTCTACTGATGACTTTGTTTGGTGCGTATCAGAGAAAAATTTGGCGACTTATTTTCTTCAGTGCAAGTTTATTGACCGAGCAAATAATCCAATATTTCCCCTATAGTTATTTCCGTCCTCATACAAATGCCGCATTCTGATTGGTTCTCATTCGCGAATTCTCCGTAATGATTGCCTTAAATTTCTTTGAATGTCATATTCTCCAGTTGATTAGCTTTCTTGTTCTTGTCAGAAGTCTGCTATGCTGATGTCATTAACATTATTAATTCATTATTTTCTCGTCCTCACGTGGAAAACACGCGGGGCTTGATACATAAATGCGCCGCTAGTAGGGAATGAATGAATGAATGAAAGGAGTCGTGTCCTACATCGGTCAGTTGTGACTGCATTCCGGTTAAACTTTTTGTATGCTGCAAACATTTATTAAGTTGCAGTATCCACGAATATGCCCTAAGGAATAAAGCTAAATGTTGGCTGACGTTTTGCAAAGAAGCGTTTTAAAAAGTCGTTAGACAAGTTGTGGGCGTAAAAGTGGGCGAAACACCTTTCAGTTTCAAATTAGTATGCAAACGACATCCAAAGGAATCTCTTTATCACCTTGTCTTGAATGTATGAGTTAATAGGAAAAACTTGGCTGATTGATAATTTCAAGTGCTAACCCCTGGTGGAAATCAGATTTTGCCGGCGCCTGTTCAATTTATTAAATGGTAAAACGATGAGAGAGAGCTACAAGATTGGAATAAAAACACGTAATTGGCTCCAAATAACCACTAGTGGTTATCTAACTTTCTAGAATTAAAGAAAAAGAATTAAAGACGACCCTTTCCTTTTCTTGTACTCGTTTGGTTTGCCACGGACCATATAAAAGAACCATGCAAGGCTTAAATTGTTTCAAATTTGTTTCAAACGTGGTTCAAAATTGTTTTATGAAACGCCTGCCGAGGTTTATTAATTTCACAATTTTTATAATCAAACGCTAAGTGGGGTGTTATTTTAACCCTCAGTGCGGAGTTTAGGCTTTAGTTCTCTTTGTTTGTAGAGTTCAGTATTTCCCAAAGGCCGAGGAAAACTTAATTGAATTCACGGTTAACTTTTTTTTAGTGTGAATACGCTAAACCACTAAACCACAAATCATTGTGTTTTGTGCTGGCTTTGTCAAACATTTATATATTGTTCCTGTTCGTCTGCAATTGCATTTTCGCTTTCGCAGGACATGCAAAACAATTTCTGTTTCTCTCTGTGTGTAATGTTAATTTTTATAGCCCAGCAATTGCTCAGAAAATGTTTGAATGGCTTATATTTAGTTTTCCGTGATATTATAAATTCTTCTGTTTTTCGACTCTGTCAGGGGTCGGGAGAGAATAGTTTAGACATGCACTGCACTACATGTACAATATCACAACTAATTATACTATGCTGCATCATGCTTGGCTCTCACTTAAAACCAAATACAATTTCCGTGTTAAAAATGTTTTTCAAACTGACAAGCATGGTGCGCAGTGAAATTGAATCCGTATTTTATAATAATTTTATGTATAAATACGTATTTGTTATTATCACTCTTAATGATTTCGAGCCGATTTCAGAAGTCGTAAAAACTTTTCCTGTTCGATTGAATTGCCAAGTTTTGTTTTGTTTTTGTTTTCAATTTTTCCTTTGTATCGATAGGTGAAAAAATGAATGAGACTGCGAGATATTAAAATTATTGAAAATTGTCGGTCAAAGGCTTTGAAATTGACAGGACCTTTGAAATATTACGGAAAAGGTCCGAACAGGTGCAATATCGAGGCGTATTCAACGGACGGTCACGATAAACGAATCGAACTTTCCATCGACAAATCTCGATTGTTGCGAAAATTTGAGGGTTCTGAGCAACAAGAACATCTCACAGAGACAGATTTGTCAAGCTTGGCAGCCTTTGAATATTAAAAGCGTGTCTCTAGCTTTGCAGACAGGATGTTCGTCAAATATTTTCCCTGTTTGCGTTGGCTCGAATACTGAGCCGAATCTCATTTCTAAACATATCAGCAAATTGACCAATCAGATCGCAGATATTACTCAACGTCACAATGTTATTTCAGTCGCTCCTGACAGCTTTCCTTGAGTTCCACATATCCGCCATCTTGTTTTACCAAAATCGTCGTAGACGCTACTGTTCTGTATACGCTTCTCCTTCTAGGTTCTACGCTTTATTTCGCAACAAAAAAGAGCTGTAGGTTCAATGGAGTGCAGGCGAAGAAATTTATGGTGTCTTGGGTGAAGGGAAGGTTGAACTGAACGTTCAATGTTGGTGTTCCGAGACCCGAAAACGATGCCCGTACAGCAGATAGTCGTGAACCCAGTGACTCTTCAACAGACAAACAACAAGGATAGAAAAGTAAGTTCACCTTAATTAAAACGCAGCTTTAGATATTAAATCGAGTTTGGAAAGGCGGATTGTCAGATTTTCAACGGCCAAAATTTGCCTCGACCTTTTTACGCGTTTGGCATTTGTTTATCTAGTAGGACACTACAGATAGCACGATTAAATTTCCAAAGAATATGCTGGAAAATGGCGTTTTCGCAGCCATTACTATAAAAATTGCTTTTCATCAGAAGCACATGGATTAAGGTGCATATTACCAGACAGTGCGAATTTCACTTTCAGCTGAAGTAGTCTCGTTGTTTCACTTATTTAAAGTTAAACTACATGTACATGGCACAATTTATTTTTCACAGCAAGCTACGAGCGTTATTAAAATTAGTTTCTTCGACTTTCGTTTGTTTTTACATATAAAGCGCTATGATTTTTTTCCTTGTTCTTATTTTGCTCGTGTCAAAGCAAAAGTAATATTCTTTCCGTCGTGGTTGCTATATCCTTTGACAAGAACGTCTTCCGTGGACGACCGAATTTTACAGAAAGGTCGTGTAGAAATGAGCTTAGACAGTCTCGCACCAAGTTTCCGGGCGATTTTCAGGAAAAAAGTAAATGATTTCGTAGCTTCAGAAAATCTCAGAATGGGGTTGATTAGCTTTAAACGCCGTCTTCTAAAGCTTCTAATTACATCGCAAAAACTGACGTGTGTTATTTCAGTCGCAAATGTTTTGGTAGAAGGCGATCATAATAATCTTGAGACTACAAGTCTGAAAACTTTAAATTTGTAGCGATTTGTTTCGACACGACTGTCTTTCGTGTGGGTAATATCTTTGGGGTTTCCTTCATTATTAATAATTACAGTGCTCAATACATCGTGCCACTTGTAAGCCTGAACTTTTTCACTGCCTTATATGTTACTCTAAAGCTGTACAGTTTAGTTGTTGTTGACGAGTTTAGAACACGTACATGTACATACGTGTACCTGTAGAGTATCTTTCTCCCCCCTGCGTTTGGGTTGTTGTTGTTGTGAGTAAAGTTCGAAGTTGAATCATGAAGTGTTACGTATTCCCAGATTCATCCAGAGATCATAGCACTTTGTTTGCACTTTGGAACACAGAGGTTCAGTCAATTAACTATAAACTGCAAACCCAGAGCTGGTCTTGTATTGCTATCAAATTGTTACAAACATGATCTGTAGCAAACATTGCTGTTGCAACATAAAAATGAAGAACACTATTTCTTTTATATCTGTGACAATTATGCTGTTTTGTTTTTTCTTGACTATGAAAAAATATACTTTTATCAGCTACGTTTTAGATAATTATTTCACACCTTAGGCTCCCAAGTATTTCACATGCTCTTTAATTTGGCACTTGTCCAGCCTGGTCAAAACTTGTTAAAATTTTTCACCAAAAGTCACTGAAAACAAAATTTAATTCTGTCTCAACCGAGGTCTCATCCAAATTTCGATTTTGGCAACTTAGTCAAATATAAACGCGGTAAAAAATAAATCATGGATGTCAATCAAATTCAATTGATTTAGGGTGGACATTAACATTATTGATCCAGTATTTTCCAGTGTCATAACTCTTGAGGTGTCTTTAGGACTTCACCTGTAAATTCATTTGAGAATTTCCCTTGTTAGTATACTCCATGCTCAGTTTTGTTACAGTATACCTACAACTTGTACATGTACAGTACATCTTGGACTGTATATTTGGTTGGTAAAGGGGGGTCTAGATCATGTTTCACATAAAATAAAATGACCATTTCATGTTTCACGTAAAATAAAACAGCCATTTCACAAAACAAAATAAAAGGTGTTAAATCACTTATCAGAGTACATGTAGAGTGACCTGGGCCCAGGATGAGGATAAAGCGAATTTCGTTCTTTGTTCTCGCGAGATTTCGCTTGAAATGTCGCGAAAAAAGTTCGCGTCACTTCGAGCAAAATTTCGCAAGAACAAAGGCCGATATTTCTTTCAATTTTTCTTGCCTCAACGATAATTCGCGATAATTCACAATATTTTGCCACTCACTAGAAGAAAATTCGCGTGCAGCTCAACAGTAGTTTGGTCCCCTTCGAGTAAAGTTCTCCGCGCATGATTGATACAATTGCCTGCTCATGTTACTTGACACAAATATATCTTGGTTACCATTCTTTTCAATTCGATGTAGCAGGAACAAAAAATGTTCCATATTAAGTCTCAATAACACCAAAACAATCTTGAGTGATAATAATAATTTATTACTTACCAAAAGTTCCAAGTTCATAAAGGCAAACAGTGCGTTCGTAAAAACATTCACGGAAAGATCGCGCTGACATCGAAAGCAAAATTTGCTGCAGATGTTAATAATTCTCGCATGTTTTTCGACCCTTCGATCCAGATAAAAGACAAGCATAGCCACCTTTCAATAGACTTTTTTCTTCTTCACTTAAGCGTAAAAAAGTCTCAAAGTGTAAAATTTTCCACATATCAACATCGCAAAAACATTCAGGAATCGTCTTGTGGAATCAACCTTGTGCCCAGGACACTCTGCTATTGTCATAGCAACCGTTTGGCCCCAGATCCTCCGAGTGCGTGCATGTGTTTGTTCACTCGAAAGTTGATGTTGATCGGCAGAATATTGTAATAGTTTCTGGACTTCTGTACTTTCTTGGATACCAAGAAGAGAAAAGATGAGAAGAATTACTGTTTGGCTAACCGGTGTATAGATTTAACGGTGGAAAGGAAAGGACTTTACCTGCTTTAACAACAAGTGTTTGCAGCTTGTAACTTGTTTAGTTGTTATGTGCCAGGCGCCTTGTTCGATTGACGTGCAGTTGTTCTGAGTTGTTTTATGCTATCAGGCTGCACAGAATCAGGCTATTTTTTGTTCATTGTCGGTTACAGGTAAATACTTTAGTAGCTGTTTGGAATTCAATGCGTTTAATAAATTTTTATAGTCTGGATAAACTTTCCTGCTTTCTTGCCTCTGTTCCAATTTTTAAAACAACACCAAACGTGTTTTAGCCATGTCTCACACCGACACAACAGTTTCGAAAAGAAAGCGATCAAGATGAAAGATCTAAATTTCGTTCACGGCGAGTTTTGCTTGAAACACTTATAACTGCCTCGAAATATCGCCACGAAAGTTCAGGATCAAGTGAATTATCGTGGGAAAATTCGCGAAAGTGCGCAATAATTCACGACAGATTACTGCACACAGCGAATTATCCTTCGTAATTTCGTGAGGTTCGAAACAATAGACGTCACGAAAATACGATGAAACTGCGCGAAAGTGTCGCAGAAATATCGCTTCAAGCGAAATTTCCTCGAAAAGCCCCGAAAAGTGCGAATTTCGCCGAATTTCGGGTGCATTACTTTTTCACAATACTGTATACAGTCACATTTCATGAAAAAAACCCAGTCATTTTGCAGTTCCCTGAAAAAGAAATTCACAGTTCACAGCTACATCATCAAATCACATTTTACGGGAAAAGAAATAACCATTTCACAATTCACGGAAAGAAAAGCTAGGCCTTTCACAGATCATAAAAAAATGCTCTACCAACCTCTATATTAATGATACCTTTATGAGCTGCAAGAAATGATCCTCAAATAAAATGAAGTACTGTACTCACAAGTACAATATGTCATGTAAATTGTAAAAATATGTTCCTATATATACTTGAGAAAATTCTCTGTTCGGTTCCTGGTAAAATAGTACAACCCATTCCCTAGCACTCAATGGTTTTTGCATTTGAATTTGAATTGCTTTTAAAAGTGTTGCTGTTATAGAACGTTACAGCACTGAGTACAATGTTCATTGTGGGTTTTCTTTTTTGAGTGCAATTTATACAATCAAGTTTGAATTTTAGCACAATTAAAAATAAAAATCTTACTCCATGGATTATCCGTGAATCTTTTCCATAATCCAATAATATTTGCATGTTAAAAACTACACCTGTGCTCAAGGCACAATGCAATCAGAAGTACAGTGTATTCTGAGGCCCTGCCAGGGTAAATTCTGACAAGCAACATGGCCCAAAAATAGTGACAGCACATAAAAAAGGGACAAACGACGAACTTTTGGGAAAACTTAAATTCCGACAACAAGAAGCAATTTTCCTTCAATTTTACCACCAACAGCGACATGAAGTGCGATAAAAAAGCAACATGGGACATTTTTAAATTTAGACAAGTGACACGGGATCCCCCGCTGGCAGGGCCTCTTTTCTCTGAAATGCAAATAATGATATTCTTTTATTAAAGTAGTATCAGACAGCTATTGCTAATGACTGTGTTGAAGTTGCTGAGAAATGACACTTCAATGACAACTGCAGTAAAAATAATTTTGAAAATCCATTCCCAGCCAAGGGCCTATATAAATGTATTTTTAATTTCCTAAGAGAACAACATACAATTCCAATTCCAATAATTACACATTAAAAGTATTCATCAAAGTTAAGGTGATATTGATTCCTCAGAAATAAAAGTTGTTGAACAATTTACTGAAACTTTACCTGAATGTTCCCTACCAAACACTGTTTCAAAAATTACCATGCTCACAATTTTACTCCATTTATGCCTGTGCTCAAGGCACAATGCAATCAGAAGTACTAGGTGCAATCAGAAGTACCAAGTTTATTTAACTTTTTCACTCTCAGCCCGGTTGCTCAAAGGGGGGATAATGTTATCCAACAGTTAATTCACTACCCAGTGGATAGCACAGTTTAGTTCTGTTAACATACAGTCGAAGCTCTTGTAAGCGGACACCCTTGATGGGAAAAAAGTGTCCGTAACTACAGCTGGCCGCTTACGAGAATGGTTCTCGTAAGCGTCCACTAGAGGTGTCGGGGGATGTCGGGGATAGATGGCCACTTATGGGAGCTCGCCCAGCTAACAATTACCGAACGGACGCAGATTACGACAAAATAAAATCATTGTGACAAACGGCGATGTGAAGTTGATTGATAAAAACAAGATACAAAGATTGTTAATAGGATTTTTTTGGAGTGTCCGCTTACGGGAGCTTAAAAGCAAAGAAAAAGTCTAAGTCGTAATCTCTGAAAGTGTCCGCGGCCGCTTACAGGATCCGCTTACGAGAATGCAAAACTACAGAGTTTGTATGGGAGTAAAAAATGGGGTTTCAAACAAGGCGGCTGTTAGTAGAGCTGTCCACTTATGGGAGTGTCCATTATGAGTGCTTCGACTGTATTTCCACTGGACAGTGATTTATCCAGTGGATAGAGTTATCCACTGGGCCATTTCAAATGCATATACACAAATTTCTGTAGAACTTCACTGAATGGCATTTTCTAGCTAGAAAAGAATTGGCTTAAAATTGCCCAAAGATCGCTTCAAATTTAGAAAAGTATTGTTCGAAGGAGTTTAAGTTGATAAATAGTTAAAAGGTGTTATAATTCTGGGGCTTGGGAATTTTAGGGATAATGTTC
>NW_027558567.1:0-9679 GCF_052425735.1 Oculina patagonica
GTTTAAGAGCACAGGTTACTAACGGTCAAACATATGCCGGTAAGAGCCCTTTAATGGATTTCGCTCATTGTCTTACCATGGGTAGGCCTTAATATGAAATAAATCACAGTATACTTTGTTTGGCTAAATACCGATTTGTTTTCGAGAAAATCGATAATTCTTAAATCCAGCAAAATTGACGCTTTCGGAGCTCAAAATTTATGCCGAGTTTGTTAGCTTCGCGTCGAAAAATAAAGCACTCTGGAAGAAAATTACCTATTTAATATCGAAGAATAACATCAAATTAGTACGTCGAAAGCAATTTCTGCTCTTGAAGTCCTTTTATTTACAAAATATAATTAAATTTATTCGACACACTTTTGATTTAATTCAAAATAGGTCAAACTTATCGCTTTATTTAAGTATGAGCGAAGCGAAATAAATGGCCGAAAATTTGGTATTAGACAGATAAATGATTGTTCTTTTCGATACTAAAAGGATTTCCTAGGGAAATGATTTAGTGCGATGCTTTCAGATCTCAAAGTTGCTTAAAATTCGTTAATTTAACCGACCGTGACATTGTTGATCTTATCAGCATTATGTAAACATTCCACGCAAAGGTTAATTTTCCCCATGTGAACTTCAACTGAGTAAAATAAAAACATAGACTTGCTTACCGTGGTGCTCGCTGATACATTGTAAATCCTGTTTTCCTCATTTACGACAAAACCTAAGCCCTCGGCGAAGCTGTTATCCAATTTTCTTGACGCGCCATTTGTAACTGATTTCCACGTCTTGAAGTGACAGTTCTTTTCCATGCATTCTTGAAAACAGTCCAGTCTTAACTGATCAGTGTAAACAGGAATACGAAGTACTTTGCTTTAAATCAACCTAAAGCTTAGCAGCAGTGGTAGATAAATCGATACGGCCGGCGAATCTTCGTTTCGAAAACCGCCATTTGAGATTTGTCGGCCCTTTGTCCTGCGGTATGCAGATAATTAATTCACACTTGAGTAACTTCCGGCACATGAAATCGACAACCACCGTGACCAGATAGCACCCTCCTTTTCGGAATATTGGTAACCTGCGATCAGGCTTTCTTTTTTCGCGGCTGATCGCAGCTTAGAATATTGGTTGAGGCACTTTTTTTATCATTTTAACATAAGCTCTCAATGAAAAACTTTTGGGCTGAACTTGTAATTAATTAAGTTTCACTTCAGTTAGCCACCGTTCGAGAGAGTTGTTAAATGGTTGCATGAAAGCGCTTTTAACTTCTGGGTCGAAAGTTCTTCTGTTGCGTTGCTTCGCTTTGTTTCATATTTTTTATCCAGTTCTTACCCTTGTTCAAATTCTTGTCGCTACTTCAGTGGAAAATTTGATACGACGTTAAAATTTCTATAAGACGGACATCTCTCTTAGACGAACTGAGTTGGAGCCGGTCCCGAAGGTACCCGTTTCAGAGAGAGTTTGCTGTACACAAAACCTTAGATGGCGTCGTTGGATCCGTCTCCCGTGAATGTCAGTTAAAAATATATATTCTGTGTAGTCTAGCCTGTAAACAGGCTCTCCTACTTTCTCCTGTGGAGGATTGCGCGAAATAAAAGCGGGAAGGAAAGGTGGGGAAGGGGTGGGGGAAAAGGGACCATATATCATGTATATGCAGTTGTAATACCAGTCACGGTAAACAATTTATAATAAAACGCTGAACATTTATGACTGTTTACACCAAGGTGTATATAAGTGTAAAAATAAAGGAAAGGGTGTTTTTCACTTCATTCGATTAAAGCTACAGGTGAAGAAAAGTACACGTAATCAGAAGTTTGTTATGGACTTCTGACGTGATGCCATTTTTTGTAATTATTTCTGCAAAGTACAACAAAGCATTTATACCAAAGTAGTATTATTTTTAAAAAAATGAGCATAATTACAGTTGAGCATTATATCGGACAAAAAACAAGCATTGTTAGAAGCATAACATTCCCTTTTTACCAGCGTAATTGGAAGGGCCTCTGCTATTCAGTTAGAAAGAACTTGCATTCAAAAGATCCCGCGTTCTAGAAACAAATCACCCCGTTTTGGCAGCTGATATTTTGGAACTTTTGTGTGTTCAAAATACCATACCTCGTTCTGGATATCGTCTGATATTGAAAATCCCGTTCTAGATCGGGAACCCAAAATCACGACCTCATTGGACGGCACAGAGCCAGCTTCGACAACTCCTTCCAATGAAGTTCGCCTATTGAATTGAGAATTAAGGTGATTATAAAGTTATTACTTTATATCTCTTGTTGTTTGGAAACTTGAGTCGTATTATAATTACAACCGTCTTATTTACGAAGGAATACACTGCGGATAATATTTGAAACTTAAACCGTTTTTCCCCTAATAGCTGCCAAATCAACTCAAAAACACATCGGAAAACAGGTTTAAAAACAAAATATTTTTATAATGACTATGTTATTTTTAATACATTTGGGTCCCCTGACGGCGAGGCGCTTGTCCCTCCCCGCAAGCTCTGGCAGGGGGCACCTTCCCTTGTTTACGCCGGACCCCAACAGAATATATATATATGGTCATATTTTTTAACATTCACGGAAGACGGATCCAACGATAACGTCTTAGATTTTGTTTTCACCTGTTTTGCCTTGACCTAATCAAGAACTTGGACAAAGGTAAGAACAAAAAAAAACTATAAAGCGAAGCAACGCAACAGAAGAACCTTAGACCCGGGAGTTAAAAGCGCTGTCATGCAACTATTTAGCAACTTTCTCAAACGGTGGCTACCTGAAGTGAAACTTAATTACATGTTCAGCCCAAAAGTTTTTCATTTAGAGCTTTATATATTAATATAGCAATAATATGGTGCCTCAACCAATACTATACCAAAACGCAGGGTGCTATCTGGTCACGGCGGTTGTCGATTTCATGTGCCGGAAGTTACGCAAGTGTGAATTAATTATCTGCATACCGCAGGACAAAGGGCCGACAAATCTCAAATGGCGGTTTTCGAAACGAAGATTCGCCGGCCGTATCGATTTATCTACCACTGCTGCTAAGCTTTAAGTTGATTTAAAGCAAAGTACTTCGTATTCCTGTTTACACTGATCAGTTAAGACTGGACTGTTTTCAAGAATGCATGGAAAAGAACTGTCACTTCAAGACGTGGAAATCAGTTACAAATGGCGCGTCAAGAAAATTGGATAACAGCTTCGCCGAGGGCTTAGGTTTTGTCGTAAATGAGGAAAACAGGATTTACAATGTATCAGCGAACACCACGGTAAGCAAGTCTATGTTTTTATTTTACTCAGTTGAAGTTCACATGGGGAAAATTAACCTTTGCGTGGAATGTTTACATAATGCTGATAAGATCAACAATGTCACGGTCGGTTAAATTAACGAATTTTAAGCAACTTTGAGATCTGAAAGCATCGCACTAAATCATTTCCCTAGGAAATCCTTTTAGTATCGAAAAGAACAATCATTTATCTGTCTAATACCAAATTTTCGGCCATTTATTTCGCTTCGCTCATACTTAAATAAAGCGATAAGTTTGACCTATTTTGAATTAAATCAAAAGTGTGTCGAATAAATTTAATTATATTTTGTAAATAAAAGGACTTCAAGAGCAGAAATTGCTTTCGACGTACTAATTTGATGTTATTCTTCGATATTAAATAGGTATTTTTCTTCCAGAGTGCTTTATTTTTCGACGCGAAGCTAACAAACTCGGCATAAATTTTGAGCTCCGAAAGCGTCAATTTTGCTGGATTTTAGAATTATCGATTTTCTCGAAAACAAATCGATATTCAGCCAAACAAAGTATACTGTGATTTATTTCATATTAAGGCCTACCCATGGTAAGAGAATGAGCGAAATCCATTAAAGGGCTCTTGCCAAGAATTTTCATTTTTGTGTGAAATTTGTGCATATGTCCTCTTAAGTCACCTTGTGTTGAGTGCTTGTAACTTCTGCCCCTGCAATTACTTTGTCTTCAGCTGGTGTTTTGACTTCATTCCTGAACTGAACTTAAAATTGCCTAAGTTTGCTTATTCTCTTTACTTTTCTTGTCAAGGTTTTTGGCTCTCCCATTTAGAATATTTAGTAGAAACAAGTCAACCTTTTTACATTTTTTGTTTGGAAATTTCTCACACGGGGAAGTCTAAACTGCAGTCAATATCAATTTTAGCTAATCAAAGTCGTGGATTTAGTAGTTTCCAGTCCTTGTGAGACATGGCCATACAATAAATAAAATAAAAATTTAATAATACCAATACCCAAGTTAAAAAAAAAAAATACCTGGAGGAGGCATGCCAGGTGGAACAGGAGGCATTGGTGGGCCAGAGGGAGGCATGTTAGCTGGAGTGGGAATGTTGCTTGGTACTGGTACAGCCATGACTGCAGAGGGCATGACTGCAGGAGCAGACGCTAATGTTGCAGCTGCAACTGGAGCTGGTGGTGCATCTGCAAACAGCTGATGGGGTCTGTCCGCTTGGGCCAGAGGATTTTGTGCTGCCAAGAGACGCTCTTTAAAGAGAAAAAAGCTTCAGGTAAATGTGATAATATTTATACACTCCTGAAGGGTTTACAAAACCAACTGGCAACCACCATCAATCTGCTGGCTACTTGATTTTTATGTCGCCGGTTATTCTTGTCAGCTCATGACCAACAAGCCTGGCATTGTCACAGCCATCTACTCCTCCAGCTGCAGATGCCTACTTAAAAACATTTTGAAACTCCTGACGCTGTGATTGAATATCTAGTCTGGGAAACATTATACAGTACATGACTTTTGTATGGTTAATTTTTAAGTATGACAATCTTGACATTTTTGAAATGCTGCTGGTGATTAAAATTTTGAAAACCTGACTTGCAGTTATCTTTGAGTCATACATTTCGTCATACACCTCTTAGATATTTAAGTTTCCTCTTGTAAAAATTTAACATCACATGACTATGACTCTGTAATAGAGCCGAAATATTGTATTAAATCAAATTTTCTTGTAATAAACCAAAACTTGGTTTACATAACAGTTATGCCTCTTGGCCTTGCCTTCTTTATGTTATGTCCTTTGGCAAGTGCAGCAAAATTTGAGTCCTGAACTTGTTTGGAGGGCAATCTGGATTATTTTTAAGCCCTGCGCTTAATTTTTATTATTAATAATAATTATAATACATGCACACCATACAATCATGTTGTACCTGCTGCAGAACCATGTCTCTCCCCTTTAGATTCCTTCTTGAATGCATAAGACAATGTAATAGGTCGATTGCACAAGTATTGTCCATTCATAGCTTCCATGGCAGCATCAGATGCATCAAAACTTGCAAAGTTGATGAATGCAAAACCTTTAGAGTTGCCTGTCTCGGGATCTCGCATAATCTGCAAAGAATGCATGTGTGAGAACTCATGTTTTGCTTTTCTTGCAATCTCTAAGTCTTGGAAATTACAACATACATGTACACAATATTAAAATAATAAAATACATGCAGTGCACTGCCAGACTATTCTACTCTATTTTAGACATTTTGTCATCTGTAAAAAGCTCATTTCAAGAGAAAAAGAAAGAAAGAATCTCTCAGTCTTGGAAATCTCAATTCTTTGTTCGACCTGGTATTTGACTTTGTTTCACAGTCACTATAATACAGTACAGTCATCTGAACCACAGCTGTACATACAGGTATACAATATCCTGCAATAGCCCAATTTTGATTTACATGTACCAGTATTATTCAAATTCCAACTTGGCTATGAGGCTTGGGGAAAAGAAACATAAGATTCACTCATCCCTGAATACTACATGTTTTACTATTACTAAATACTATTTTTAACTCTCAGAAAACTAATGGAATTTTTTAATTTAATTTTTTTTTTAATTTACTATTATTATTCGTAGTATGTTTGTAATTGTAAGTCTAGTTTTATTATTTGTAACCATTTTTAATAGTGACTTAATTAAGCATTTTATTGTAAATACTGTAATATCGTATTTTAGCATTTTATTGTAAATATATAACATATTTTTTAGCATTCTAATTATTTTAAGCTGAGGGCCCCAAGTTTATCAGTAACTTAAATT
Organism: Oculina patagonica; assembly: GCF_052425735.1. Classification (NCBI taxonomy): domain Eukaryota; kingdom Metazoa; phylum Cnidaria; class Anthozoa; order Scleractinia; family Oculinidae; genus Oculina; species Oculina patagonica. The sequence continues at coordinate 6,057 of NW_027558567.1, forward strand.
ACTGTCACGGGTCACCCTCATTAAATAAAGTCTTTCACTTCACTTCAATATGATACCTTTTGTTTTATTCCCCAAGCTTCAAAAGCCAAGTCACACAGTCATGCAACTGATAAAGAGTAAAGCTTTTGATAAAAAAAGTTTTACAGTGTAACAAGAATTTAGCCTGATAGCCGGGCATGCTTTGCTTGCTGGGTTGTTCTGGCAGCTTTGTGGCTCACACAGTCATGTCACCCACAATAAATGTGAGCCTGCTGGCAGGCTAACAAGAACCAAGCCAGGGTCACTTTTTTCTTCTACAGAGTACAGCATTCACTTTTGGTTACAAATTTTATTAATTATTTTCTTAACCTACAGTATGAATACCAAAAAGGACATTTCTCTACTTACTTTGGGGGTTTGAAGAATAACACCAAAAGCACTGAATGTGTCGTACAGCAACTTTTCATCAATCTCTGGATCAAGATTTCCAATGAAAACATTTGCACCAACATCAAGATTCTTATTGTGTGCTGATGCCTGAGAAACAAAACAGTTGGAACAGTTACGTGGAACCCACTGTACATTATTTTATACATTAATTTTATGCAGAGGTTTCAGCACTCGAAATTGCTTTCAAAAAAGTTGCCAACAGGACTACAGCTGTAAAACTTTGTCCTTGATGACTAAAAATTTCCATTTACATTTACAGTAGTCGCTTCTTCAATGACTTTATTTCTCTGAGAAATTAAAGATTGTTCAGTAATCAAAGATCTTTTAGTATTATTACAGGGTGCTCTAAGCTCTTACACTGTAAGTAAGAAATATTGAACGTGCCTAATTCTTAAAAGCTTTCACGATAGCAAAGTTATACATGTCACCTAAAGACCAAAGTAGGTCACCTGTGACACCTCAGGGTGATCGTGTCCTACATTGTACATGAACATAAACATGTTTGTGGTGGTTCGATTTAACTCTTGATACAAATTGGTATTTTCCTTTGTTCTAGTACAATGGTAAAAAAACATCATCATCATCATCATCATCATATCTTGTCGCGCCAGTAGGCGCATAAGGCCGTAATATATAAACATAACCGGTATGCAATGCATACTAAGGCGAGGACGTTCCAGTTAAGCAAGTCAGTATGTCAAAAATTCCAGACAAAGAACTGAGAATGGACCTTTTGGGCTTTGTTTGTTTGTTGTCCCTTTTCAGACTACGTGGCATCACTCTTGAGAATCACTTCTTTCAAATTCAAACAAATGCACTTGGTATTCAGATAGTTTTAGTTTTTTTTATTTGTTAAAAAAAACTAGTTCTCTGGGAAGCATCATGTGGTTTGAAATGGGAATTTACACTGACAAAGCCAAAAATGTCTATTGAGTAAAATTGTGAGTCCAAAAGATATCCAAGTAATTGAACGCCGAAATTGATATCGTTGATTAAAGTGTGATTTACAGCAAGGAGCCCACATTTGTGACCATTTTTAATTAATTCACATTCTTTCATGCAGCCGTTTTCCAATGAGAAGCTGTGACGAGCTTCTGATTGGATAAAACCTGCAAGAAAGAATATGAATACATTAAAAGTGGTCACCTTTTTGGGCTCGAAAGTTGAGACACTGAGTCATTTGCTATAAAGGAGGGAAAATGGGTTTGTCAGGTAAATAAAATGTTAAAATACAGCATGTTGTTTTCCAGTGGTGTTTTTAGTTGTGCATTCCAAGGTATGGTTAATTTGTAACCAACGTTAATTAATAAAAGGCAAATAATAAGTTGCTTTGATCACAAAATTGGCAATTTAATTTGTACAATTCTAATATGATGTCTTCTATCACGACTTTTGACAATGGAATGCAACATATTTTGTAACTGTACTAGACAGCAAGGAAACTTCCACGAGTTTGGCATAAAAATATTGTTTTGCAATAATGTATCTAGATTGCCTCTAGATTGCTGACAGTTGCACTGACTGTACAATCTGTAACGTACCCTTTGTCCAGTAGGTCCAAACACTTAATATCATTTACAGGTAAAACACAGTGCAAGGAAGTACAAGTTTCCAGGAAGAAAAGTTGATATAATATCTTGATTGACTCTTGTTAAATTTAAATGGGGCTGATAGTTGTTTGCACTAGCTGTACAATCTGTGATGCAAGCAAGTCCAATAAGTCACAAATTTTGATACAGTAAAAGTGGAGACTAGGAAGTAGAGTTGATACAGTGGTTTGCCAGTGATGAATTTGTATTGAGGGCCTTTCAGTAGTCAATCCAGAGATGTTTTACACCGTTTTTTAACTTTGGTGTTATTGCTACATGGTTTTCGCTGTGTTTTGCTTAAAATATATCTGCCATTTATAGTGAGGATTGGGCTTTTTATTATGTACATATAATTTGCATAGAGGCAGAATAGAGGCCAATAACCAGTTCCAATGCAAGAGCTACATTCACACATTCATGGTTCTTCTTGACAAAGTGCAGATTAAACATATTGAAGTAATTAGGTCAAATCACATCAATCCTTTGAAAACTGTAGCTTGGATGTTTTCTGTTGTTGTTGTTTTTATTTCTGTTCTGTAAACATAATGAAAGAAAGAATCAATAGTTAAAAAAATTAAAAATTGTTTACACATATTTGTTTAGACACCAAGACTGATTAACTTCAACAATTTAATGCAACATAAGTAGTTACTTAATTCAATAAAATTTTTCTTTTTTTCTGAAACACATCTTTCTACATGTACATTATATCTTCTTAAATCATTTACTAGTTATCATAGCCTACAAAAATAAATGTATATACTTTTTTTTGGTTGTTAACCACACAGCTTTAAGGTCACTGAGGTGTGTCTCTAGAACACCAGTTTGGACTCTTGATTTATTTACATTTGTATAAATATATGATCAATTGTAGTTCTGTTTTCAGTGGCAAAGCCTGAAATAAGTTTGTTTGTATCCATATTTTACAATCATTTGTTTATATAGATTTACTGCTGCTTTGTACACCACTATTAAAATCAATGTTGAAATCTGACCTAGTAGTAAGAGTGAAAACGTTCTGTTGCCAGAAGGGATCGCGAATGAGCTTTCTGATCTATAAATTTTAGCAAATTAAATATAACATCTGGCAGATATTTCACTTTTAAAATCGTTATTTCGATTCCATAAATACTTTGACAATTATGTTATTCCAACACTACGGTATTCAATAAAGTACAAGCAAATATAAACTTTGAGATAGCTCACCTCAGCTGCAGTTGTCGCAGTACGTCTTCTGCAGCACTTCTCGTCGATCTTCAGTTAAAGCTCAGGTTACAATGTCGCCAGGCAGTAGTTCAAATCGCAAATAGTTTAGTCCCTCGACTTATAGGTGTGTCGATAAGGTTTTTGTGTACTTTGATATCACAAAAAGTTTGTAAATTAGCGAAAAAAATATCAGCTACTAATCGAGTCAAGGCTTCTGGCTGCGAAAAATTCTCACACGCTCGACCGAACACTCCAAGATGGCCGACGCAAACAAATCTCAAACCATGGTCTTAGTTACCAGTCCTCTTCGGTTCGAATCATCACATCTTAACACGAAGAATCCAAAATCGCTTTATACTAACATGATAACATTAGGCTCGAGACTACGTCCTCGCCTAA
>NW_027558568.1:0-9678 GCF_052425735.1 Oculina patagonica
ATTTTTCTGACAACCAAGGCAATTGCAAAGTTCCGAAAGTGCGAGCCGCTAGGGGGTCAAATTTCGAAATCTTAAAGGCCCGAAAATGTCATTTTTAGGGGAATATTAGAAAAAGAAACACTTCTTTCATATTTACTTACTTACTTACTAGTAATGCATAGCCTCTTACAGGAACATGGAGAAATAATAAATTCAAGATTTTTAACGAGGTAAGTGCCTCGGTCCGCCTAGTTACGACCTTGTTTTATGATGACTCACCTATGACAAGGCTAAGCGCATATCCCCAAGGCGCCTGTGCCCAGACGAGACCTTGATCTCGGTCAAACACCACTTCAGCTGTGCCATTGATGTATCCTCCTCCAACCCATGTTGCTATGGAAACAAGAAAGCTAATAAAAGTCTATCATACAACGAGAGTCCACATACGGAACTGACTTAAATCAGAAAACCTTCACACTGAGATAAAAGGAAGCGAGATTCAGCAAAATTTGAACTTCAAGCAGTTTTAGTGAAAAGCGAAATGTTTTGAGCCGAAAAATAGCTTCTAAAGATCACGCACAAGAAATATAACGTCTTTGAAACTGAAGAAGAAAGGAAAAGATAAATATAGATTACTTCATAGAAAGTGCGACGTACGGATTTTTATTCACGAGTTGCAAAACGTTGGAAAAAACGAACGAGTGAGCGAAGCGAACGAGTGAGTTTTCCAAAGTTTTGCAACGAGTGAATAAAAAATCCGTACAAAGCACTTTCTATGCTGTAATTTGTTTATTATATATATAACGAGAATTCAACCATTGTAAACTTGACGCGATTTTTCTCGCAAGTTAATTCAGAAACCTTTGACATATTACAGTTTGCGTAGAGGGAGGAAAAACAGAGCAGCAAAATGCACATCGCTTTTCAAGCGAAATCACTTTTAAAAAATCGAAAAATTACTGCCAACAAAATCTCCTGAAAAAACTTTATTTAATTAAACACATTGCGTTAATTTTTGAAAGCAAAACTTTTGGCATCGCATCGAGTAAGCGTCGCTACAGGCGAATCGACTAAACACGCAGGCGAATTTTGAACAAAATTGTGCTAACACAAGGAGTCGGTTAATTAAGCAATAATAACGACATAAATCCACATTCAGAAATACAATCTACTTTACCATGGTGCTCCCAAGAGTGCTTGAATATTCTTAGAAAGTCTGCGGATGCGTTGCTATTTAAAAGAAATTCTTGTCCACCGGCTTCGCTTTCATTTATCGACACTTCGCTTGTCTTCGCTCCGCCTTTGAAGAATGATTTTTATCGTTGTCATCTCATTACTGTATCCTTTCGGTTTTTTCTTAGCGAGTTCCTGTTTGCTTGCCTTTCCATAAAGTTCTCCAAAGACCAAGGTTTAATTTGTTAAGGAACAAATCGTGTAGCCATGTTTTCCAAGCATAAACTGCCGTCGGGAGCAAACTTGCCGCTCGCTGTTCAACCTTTTTGGAAACCATTTGAGTTCGCGCGCTGTGATTGGTTGGGTCGTTCCACTCTAGATGCTGATTGGTTATATTTTTCACATGTGAAGAAAGCTATACGCGAAGCTGATTGGACGTATCGCTTTTCTCACATGTGAAAATATAGAATATAGAAATCTATTTGCAAGGTTTATTGCCCAAAATTCTCGCTATATATGTAATAAAAAGGGTACAGAATGTAAAAAAAAAATGTAACTAGATAAGCGAACAGCAACAAGACGTTAAGAAAAATATCGTTAAAAAAAGAAGGAACGCAGTGACATTGAGTTGTAAATATCCCTACATTCCATTCCATTCAAACGTTTGAACTCCTCGTTGCATATTCCAAACATAAGCGCCCCTTATATATTTTTCTCAGGGTTTGTCGACTGGGCGAGCACACAAACGCGCGCGCGAAGATCACCTCGCACGCGACGCGACGCGCGGGGTCGAAGACCAACGACTGCTGTACCCGTAGTCTACAAATTAAACTTCACAGTTTTTTAATAGCAACTGAAGTTTTGTACCTGTCATGGTGAAAGTACCAACAAATATTCCAATACTTCTGCCTGCTAACATGGCTTCTTCTTCACCTTCCTTTCGTTTGCGAGCAGCCCAGATGCCAACACAACAATCGCCACCACACCAACAATGTTGATGTCCGCCATATCTGTTGAACGCTTCTAGGATACGACAATTTTAGAAGCCTGAAAAACAAGCAGATTAGATGGAGATCAAAATTAGGATGTTTCGTCAACCAACAATCCGTCCTAAAAACAAGGAGTTCCTGCTTCTACTAATATTAAAGCTAACTCTTTTACGCGGTAAACCCGCGCTATCTCTATTGTTTCTGTTTTAACAAAAGCGACCAGTTCTCTTATTGCTCCGCAGCTTTACCGTGGAACTCGTACAATTCTACTCCTGCTCGGCGACCCAGTAATCTGAAAAAACTGACTGCAAAATGTATGCCAAAACGTGTGTCGCCTTTAGTTTGTTGTTATTTAAGAGGACCTACTTTCAATCCGCGCAAATTCAGTCTATTATAGTTCTGGCTTTTGAAGTTCATACGAGTGTTTAATTACATTTTGGACCAATCAATGACCAGTAATAAATGGCTATTGTAAGATATTTAGTTTGAAACAAAACCAGGTCAAATTAATACACACCCTGAGTATACAGGGCAATAACGCCTGATGGCGCGTCGTTAATCAATTCTTCGTAATATAAAACAACAGTCTAGTTCTAAACGCATACTTTAGCTTTTATATAAGATCACATATGATTTTTTACTCTGACAGTAGTTCTGTAAGACTTCAGATGTGGTTTCAGACTGAAGTCTTTAAGACTTCTGCCTTAAATAAATTCTTTCATTACAAAAGGGCTCACCTAGTATTTGTCTTATTATATTGATTTTTACGATAAAGGCTAATAAACTGCGATAAAATCACAACCGTTCGCAAAATGCCCACCTTTATACTAATTAAAATAACACGTCAAACTACTGAACTAAACTTGCGGCAAATAAATTAAGGTGTTCATGCAGTTTACTTTTTTACCTCATGGTATCATGAGGTATAGTGGGGGTTTGGATGTCACTCCATTCCCGTTAAACAATTAATGTTATGCATTAAATCCGCATTAAAAGTGAATTAAACATGTTTACCCCTGTCTCCCCTGCTAGGTTTTGATTTGTCCACAAAGTCGGGCCATTGTCTCTTGTTGATATATGTGGGGGAGAGGGTTGGAACAAAGGCGGCAGTACATGTTTACAACAGGAGCTGAAATGGCGTCTGTCGTGTGGAGTCCGACGCTAAAATTTTGTTCCTTTCGCTACACCTTTGTTCAAAATACACTTTTGAAGACCTCACAAACGATCAGAAAATGTGCTCAAGAATGCTCAAGTGAACAAATGGGTTTTAAAGTCTTAAAAGTGGCGATGTATTTATCACGGCCATCAAGATGTGTTTGGACGACGAGGTATCGATCAGGCGGAGCAAGAATGCACTACAGTCTGCACTACACGAACTATTCGGAATGAACGCTTCATGGTCTGGGCCAAAAAAGTAAGCCACCCACCTTCTACTATATTGGATTTTGAAGTTTGTAAAAAACTCACAGGACGTAAGCTTATGATTTTTAAATTAAGTTTAAATGCGCTTTTGATATTTCGTAATTCGCTCGGAAGCTGTTCGAAAAAATAATGTCACAAACAGATTTGGTGTCGTGGATTTCATCGATCAGAAGAAGGCTATTTGGAGGTTTTTTAGTTTCTCAAATTTATGAAATTAATGTCCTACACTTCAATTTTTTCCTGGATTGTCCGGCGGTTTTTTCTCGGGCAGCTATAAATAAACAAATAATTCCCAGACAGATGCGTAAATCTCTTCACTTAAAAAAGTCAATATTCCCGAACTTAAGATTGAAATATGAAAGAAACTTGAATTAAACTTTTCTTAGAATTTAATTTCATTCAAGAAGAAGCAAGAAATGCATTCCAAAGCCTCCAGATATCGAAAATTTCGAAGGCATACAAATTTGCATGCGTAATTAAAGGTCTGGGTTATAAGACAACACGAAAATGGATTTAGTGTCGTGGATTTCAATTCATCGATCAGAAGAGGGCTATTTGGAGGTTTTTTTCGTTTCTCAAATTTATAAAATTAATTTCTTACACTTCAATTTTCTCCTGGATTGTCCGGCAGTTTTTTCTCGGGCAACCGGGCCTTTAATTTTCCTAAAAACTTGTTGCCCGAATACAACTTGCTGCGTCTCAGACGACCAAACAATTCAACGTGACATTTGACACGTCACGCATTGCGCGTGATAAATTATATTCTCGGAACGGGATTAAAGCGAAAGTGATAACAAAGCATTTCTGTGTTCGTTATAATAAAAAAAAGTTCCATATTTGGCCACAAACTTGCCGGAACAGGCTTTTACCTTTAAAAACCTCAAATGTTTTGGGTGTTATGTGTCGAGAGTGGATTTAACTGCAGTGTGGCAAATCTATGTAAAAGTTTCCTCTTTGTCTCCTTATTTATTTTCCAAGTGCTCTCATCAACAATTTTTAAAAACCTCAAATGTTTTGGATGTTATGTGTCGAGAGTGGATTTAACTGCAGTGTGGCAAATCTTTGTAAAAGTTTCCTCTTTGTTTCCTGATTTATTTTCCGAGTTTAGTGGCTCGTAGCCACTAAAGGAGGTGGTCAAACATTAACCGCACGGTTACAAAACTGATTAAGTTTCTTGTTCTTACTTGGAAAAGAGGCAAAGGTTCATAGAATAATAAACAGATACCATGAGGTGGCTCGAAGGAAACTTCGACATGCAGTTATTTAAAAAAGTGTCACTTACAGAAATAAAAGATATGATCATTAGAGTTTCAGCACTTTTGGAACTGTAGACTTATCCGGTTTCCTTCTCGTTTGATATGAAAAGCTCGCAGCTGGATTTTTTAACCGTTTAACTTTTAATTCTTCTTATACCTATGATACATTTTTTTTTAATATAAGTTCTTTGAATTTGGTGATCAAGTCGAGAAAATAGCAACTTAGCTGATATTTCTTTTTTATTCTCCTCACACGCCTTGTCGACAATGTATTGATTTTGTATGGAGAAATTATATACAGCCTTTTGGGTTAATATTCTTCTAATTTACTGTGAAGAAAGTAGAACCAAAAACCTTCATTGTTGTAAGTGGCATATTTAGTTGAGTTCCGTTCTATAAACAAGAAAAATTTAAATGTAAAATTAATTTAGACTTGTTTGAATAGATCTAGAAGTTCTAAAACTACAAGTCCTAGAATTCTTTAACAAATATGACTCCAGATTGTTCATTCTGCAGTACGCGAATTAATTTAGATCTAGTATTTCAGGAGGATTCAAGGGCGAGTATTAAAAACTGGCGGCTAGATATCGGGCCTCAGTTATCTAAAGAATTCAAAAGGTCTCGATTCTTTTGACATTTTTAAAATAATCACAGGGCACGGTTAGTGAAATAGGTGTAAAGCTATTAACGTTCCACGATTATTATCTAGCCATCCTTTCAAATTCTTTATAAAAAATGCAGCAAATAACCTGAAATAAAATGAAGAGCTCTAACAATGGTTCTTCGCCTAACTTTAAAGTACCTATCACGATCTAGCAACCAAAGTTTCAGCTGAAGTTTGAAAACAGAAAAAGCGGTTACTCTTCTCGTCTTCTAAAAGACATCATAAACAATACAAAAACTATTATGCAAAGCAAACAACCGGAACTAATTGTTGTTTATTTCGACTCTTTTTAATATTCTTCTTCATGCAAATTTAAGTTCATTTACTTAGTTTAGAAAAGGACAATATTAAGCTTAAAACTCGCATAAATAATGTAGCCGTAGGGTTAATGTTGAGTTTGGTTACTATGAATGCCGAATACAGGAATTCGACGAAAAAAACCGAACAAGGCAGGGGAGGCGCGCAGTGGTTCCGGTAAAATACAGTGGCAGAGTTAAAACAGCAAATTTAGTTAATATTCGTAAAATATTGAAAGAATATGACTGCCTGCATGTCCTGAAAACTATAATTTGCGCGAACGTCCTATTTAACTTCGCAAGATGACCAATCAAAAAAGGCTTAAAACTGGATTAGAGCTTTCATCCATTTGTAAAAGCGGCTTCGAAATTATAGACAACGTCAAGTAGTAGCGTGAACTTCGACCGTCATCTACTGTCACGCATTGATGAGCATTTCGGCATTTGTACATTTCAGATTGTTTTAATACGTTTTTGCACCCGAAATGAAAAATATGCAGCGAAATAGTTGTAAAAGATACCGGAGCATTCAACGAATCGAGTGTTTCTTAAGGTTTTTTGAGGTTTTGGGAACCATTTCTGGATAAGTGTCACCGACGCGACGCTGAGCCGCACAAGCTGAGTGAGAGGTTACATGTTTTGAACATCTTATGTTTTATTGTTCTTTAGTGTGTATAAATCCGAAAGATCCCAGATAGCTAGCGAAACTAATACCTACTATAGCACAAACAAAAAAAGTGTTCTCTGCGTGAATTATGTTTAAATCTTCACCTCGAAGCGCGAGAATGTAAAATGACCAAAATTCTGGCGCATACATGTAAGTGGTTATGTTTACAAACACATTACGGTCCACAAGGACAATTATAAATTCATTTTGAAGACATAGCTTGGATACGCACGATTTATCGAGATTAAAAAGACATTTACCTACCCTTTTTGCAAACAAATTGCCTCTTAGATGCTGATCGTTCTTGTTAGAGTAGACTTTCTCAAATTCCCTCGACGCGCGGTTTAGGTATGTGGTTAGAGGTGCTGTATCCCTTTTAATTTGTAGAGCAACTGAGGGACTCCTCCCCCTGCTCTCTGAGGGCCTAGGACCTAGGGGGTCCGAACTCCCATTTAGCGAAAGCAATTTATATCGAATTTTTAAAATCGATCCTATAGATAAATAATGAAAATGATCATAAAACCATTTAATTTCACATACCTTATCAAATATTGTCCATTTGATGTTGCGCATTTCAGCGAGTTTCCGGATTATGCCTGCCATACGGAGGTTGAGCCCGCAATACGAGCGGCGGGCAAAACTGAGTTTTCCTACGTCATCACTTCAAACGTAAAGTGACACTTCACTTTCGACTAAATGAAGTATATATGCCGAACTATCATTGTTTTCGCGACTCGAGAGAACTCGAAGGCCGTCTATTTGTCCGACGTCAATAAAGTTAAAGCCCAACACAAACCTTTTCCCTGCCTTTCTGGAACTAACCTCACTGATATTGAACTTCATTTAACGAATGGCATTCTAAAACGTTGAAACACTCAGCGAAAAAGCTGGTAAGTAAACGCGTCGTCGATTGCCCGCGGTGAGCTGAATTTTGGCGGCACTGTTTTTTTTGGTGGTTTGGGCTTTTAACAAATTATGTGAAATTTGCCATCCGATCTGTAAGGTATGTGTACACCTGAAGGGGATTCCTCCGACTTGAGGACGACAGAAGTGGACAAAATAGGTTGGCTAGTACCTCGACTAAAAAATTGCCAGGCTTTCTTTAGCATAACTGTCAATTTCAGCCGCTGCTCGAAATTAGAAATCACGAACATTTCCATACCTGAAGATATCGAACTACAAATAAACGACTTTAAACGATGTGCAAATTCGGCGTTGAAAAGCGGTTACAATAACTCTATAGCAAGCAGGACAACTGAAGAAAAAATGAAGTGAAAATAAATACTTTTTTGGATACTAAAACTTACTTCAACTGAAAAGTTTACAACTTTTAATTATAACTGGTGTGCTATAATTATAAAGTCACCTACTACGATTAGGCAGCCTCTGTCAGTATCAGTCAAAACCAGTTGAATCCAGTTTTGAGAGGTCACTGGGGAAAAAAGTTTGTGGAGAAAACTGGCCCTATAAGGTATAGGTAAGAAAATAAATAACAATGGCTGTTTTACTAAGGTATCAGAACACCTTGACACAAAATATTAATTTACCCAGTTTAAAAGATAACTGAAATTTATGGTGTACTATTAAGGATTAAGGGACCAGGGTCTGTGCTTTTTCAACTAAGATAAGATTCAGTGATCAACAATGTTTTAACAGTGCTAATCAGTTACAACTCCAAAATATTGCACCTGTTTTTGATGCAGCAACACTAAAGTGCTCAGCACAATCTAGTAGTAGTTCAAACCATTTACTTTATTACAATCTAGTAGCTAAGAAAACCACGAAAATATTGCACATTAAATCTCAGAATCAAGCACTGTTAACAGATCTTCACATAAGGGTTTCTAAACTCTTTTAGTAGCCACTATCAACTTACAGAACTACAAATTCTGAAATCATTAACCTTTTTTGCAACTGGATTACATCCTTTACAAGGATAATGGCAAGGCTAGTCTTATTTTTAAAATTGGATTTACACAAGGTGTTATCCATTTAAGATGAAAATATATTGTTTTGTATTAGGGTCTTAATTAACACGCTTGAAAATCTAATCCTAGAAATAGAAACAAAAACAAAACAAACTCTGATAGACAAAATTTAAATTATTATAGTCAACCTTTGTATTGAAATTGAAGTGATATTTATTTTATACTTAAATTTAACAGCCCCTTAACAAGGACTTCCTAGTATTTAATGGTCTTCAATGAGAATGAATCTTTATAGTCTTAAACGAAATTAAAAGCTCTTCAAGTGCCAAATGAAATGAGACAAAACAGCAATTCACAGCAAAATTATTACAATCCTTAAACTGGAGAACACTGACTCTAGTGTTCAACAATTGAAAAGTTGATTTAAAAAGTTTAATTAAGTAAATTTCAATCTAAAAGATTAATCTTTTCCTAAAGTTAGGATTTCAATAATACATATAGAAATTTACATGCAGTCACAAAGACAAAACAGATTTTCTAATTCCGTAATAAGCTTAATTTAATATTTACAAATCAAACAAAACAAAGTTTCTACACTACAGTTTCTACCTGACAAGACCAGTCTACCCGAAATGCTACAACGGTATGAAAGGCATCCAAATCTAGCTAAGGCCCTAAACCTTGAAAATCTAGACTTCAGCATGTCCTTTTACTCATGACTTCGGTTATAGCGTTGTGACAGCTGCGAATTGAACAATCTCCACAGGAACAAACGTGTAGTACTCTACCCAACGCTGGTTAGAGCGGCGTACATAACAGCGATCAATCTTTTAAATTAGGCGAAGGAGAAAGGGAATGATGTTCGCTTTCTCGTTAAAATGTACTTTGGTCTGGGAGGCAGTTTAACGAGCTTCCTCGATGTCGACTCCAATCGACCATAGCGTCGCAGTTTTCAAATGCAGCATGAATCTCATCCAGCGATCGCCATTCCAGCAAGTCAGACACGGACAGCATCGCACACTAAATCAAAATCAGTCGCTGCACTTCGTTGAGAAAGACTGTGAACTCAGTAAAATAAAAAAAGGAAGGACAACAGAAACCAGCGCTTCGACTTCGAGCCATGGTGAACATTTTTCGCGCCTCACTTCATGTAATTTCTCTGTTTTTTCCTCGTTCACCACAACCAATCAGAGAGCGCAAAACCTAAGTGACGTAAGAAAACTCAGTTTTTCCCCGCAGCCGAGCTCCGCAGCCGGCCTCTGATTGGGTAATTTAAATTTTGATGGCGCGGACCGTATGGCAGG
>NW_027558569.1:0-20957 GCF_052425735.1 Oculina patagonica
ACACACATGAGAGTTACCGGTTGTGGCACAACTTGCAAAAAAACCGCTCGGGCTCGCCTGGCTCGCTGGCTCGCCAGTCTCGCCTCGCTATTTTTTGCAAGTTGTGTCCACAACCGGTAACTCTCATGTGTGTGGGGGTCGCAATGCCAAAACTCTCATGTGTGTGGGGCCCGCAAGGCCAGCCCTTTTGTGTGCGGGGCTCGCAAGGCAAACCCTGTGCTAGGAATAAATATCAATTGAACAAATATTTTTAAGGTATATACACCGAAAAATGGCTGCCGCAAGATATTCGTCAGAAGTTTTGCAAGCTATGATGGAGAAAAACCTCCGTGAATTTCAAGAAAACCCCCAAAGAAATTTAACTTTTTTATTGGCCCACGCCGATTTTAACGAATGGCTCCGTGTATGGAAAATGAACATACCGGAAGCTAACGAAAACAACAAAGATCTTTACACTTTTGCAAGAAAAAACAAAAAAAAGTTTTATGAGCTTTTGGTAAGCGAAATTGATGACTTACAAAATTTAAAAGCAAGCTTTGGACTTGAAGTCAAATTTTCGAAACAAAGAGACGGTGAGAAGCAATACATGGAACACTATTTTAGAGAAAGTGAACCACACCTTTTTTTAAAAAACGACAAAGACCAAATAAAAAAAGAGTTTGACAAATTTATTGACAAAGCAAAGGGAGAAATTGAGGGTTGGTCAGAGAACGGCTCTGGGTGGGCCATTGAAAGAATAACAAATGCGTACATCAACGTCGCGCGTTATCAGCCATTGAGAGGAGGAACTTATTTGCCTTTGCCCCCAAAGTTGGCAAACAAGAAAGCAATTATTAACGTGCAAAACAGAGATAACCAATGCCTAAAATGGGCTTTGAGAGCTGCATTATTTCCTCCAAGAGATGGGAAAAATCCACAAAGAACAAGCAGATACCCAGTTGACGACGGCATTAACTACAATGGAATCGATTTTCCAACTCCACTAAAGCAGATTGACAGGCTTGAGGCGCAAAACAGGGACCTTGCAATAAATGTGCTTGGGTGGGACTCAGAAGACGAATGTGTGATACCTTTAAGATTAAGCGAAAAAGAAAATAGCATTCCCCGTATATTCCTTATGTTGATTGAGTCAGGATTAACACAGCACTACTGTTTTATAATCAAAGAGCTCTTCGAGCCACGACTGAATTTTTTTGCCAAGTTTAAAAGTTTAGTTTTCATTCCTTGAAAATTTATGAGCAGCAGGTGATTCAAACATTCCTTTGATGCACATGATAACAGATAAACGGCGGAATGTCAATTACATTGATATAAGATATTTTCGTCTCACGTGACTAAGTGCGCATAAGTAGCGCAGTCGGGTAGGCATCTGACTGCGGATCGAGAGGTCGCGAGTGATGTCGCGATGAGCAGCAGGTGATTCAAACATTCCTTTGATGCACATGATAACAGATAAACGGCGGAATGTCAATAGACCTTTTTAGCTAGCTGGTCACGTGGTTTGAAATGGGTAAACAAAACATTCAAAATGGCGGATTCGGTTGTTGTGTTCGAGTCGCACTGGCCAAAATAATTAAAAAACGTCCCTAAAGTATCTTCAATTACTATTGCAAAGCAACCTAACAGGCTGTGGAGAAAAGGAGACTGCGGAAAAAAGGCTATAAATGCTTTACAGAAAATTACATACACAATGTTTTTGTGAAAGAAGACAATCATGGATCGTGTTTCGTAAAGGTCTGCTGTTTCCGGAGCCAAAAGAAAAGCCGAGATTCCCTCTCAATAAATTTTAAATTGAAAAGTGACAAGAGAAGAGGAACTGTTACAGAAGCAAAATGTTCTTAATTTTGTTAAGCTGGGTAAGTTCTTACAACCACGCGCGCTAACTGCCTTGTATTTCATGCCTGGAATAATAAACTGGCTACAGAAAAACCTGTTTGTGTACGTGGTCTATTCATCTGTATTGCTAACTTTTACAATCATTTGGTGGTGAATTTTTTTTTTTAATTTGTATACTCTCTTGTCGTAGGAGTGGAGGGCACTTCAATCATGTTTTGAGCCTTTTGTATTTGCTGAACCACTGGTGTTTTTTTAAGGATCAAGTACATTCCAGTAAATAAAAACCTGCACTAGTGTTCCTCACGAATGGCATAATATAAACAAAGAGGGGATAGCATTAACCCAGAGCCAGCCATGAAATCTGTATTAAGAAAAGTTTCATTTGACATGGCTCACACACTTAAATTACATCCTGTCACTTGCAAACTTTATGATGCCTGAGGAAAGGACCCTACTGCCTAAATTAACATGACATGACAACAACAATAACAACCATTTTATTTTGCCAAAATAAACAGAAATAATTATAGCATAAAATAAATTAACTAAAATAGGCAAAAAACTACCCACTAATCAAGCTGAGTAGTTACAAGGTTGTACATGACAGTCAGGCAGATTCCCCCCCCCCCCAAAAAAAAAAAAAACAAACAAACAAACAAACAAACAAACAATAGTTTTGTACCTCAAAAGACGGAGCAATGAGGCAAATTTTTACTTGTAAAAATATTCTTAAAGTAGAAATGTTACACACACATGGTTCCTGAACAGCTGTTACACTCATCAGTTAAATTGGGATGAATGAGGTTTGAAAGTAAGCAACAAACTGTCCAGACTTTATTGATGGTACCCAATGAAATTATTGGTTGTAATAGTCGGGTATTAAAAATAAAGGGAAGGGAGGGACGTTCAGTTGAATTTCAACTTTCTTTACTCTTCTTCAATATCAAAGCCTTAATCTGCCACGATACTCTCACAAGCATTAAGCTTGGATACTTCTTTATTTCCTGAAAGTACCTCAAGAAATCCACCCCTTGTGAGAATTTGTTTATCAGATATTTAAACTCAGGGTTTGTACGGGTCCTGGAAGACAACTGGTCCTGGAATGTTTTGAAAATCTGTTAAACTCAAGTAACAACTGAATTCTTAGAACTTGCATCATAAGAAATGTATGGAAGACAGTAAGGAGAAATAATATTGAGATCTTGGGAGTGAAAGGTTAATGTGAATTTTAGAGTCCTGGACAGATCAATATGAGTCCTGGAAAAGTCCTAGAAAATTGTTTGTGAAAAAGGTTATGAACCCTGTAAATCTGTGTTCAGCTGTAAACAAACATAATACCTCCCTTTAAATCAACTCCCACAAGAGATTTCAAAGTATTCAGTGATGGATTTGTAATTTGAGTAACTTTGTGATTGAAGTATACAAGTCAATGGGCACTGGATTTTTATTTTAGTGCAATCTAATGTTATAATATTATAATACCGGTACAAAGAAAACACTTTTAGAAAATCTGTGCTCGCAGATTTTCTTGAGTAGCTCTCGAAAAGCAGTTAGATCGAATTAGCCTTCACCCTCTGAAGCTGTTTCAGTTAGCTTTACGTCAAGGACAGCATTTAGCTCTTCTATCTGTTTTTTCTTCTCTGAAAGCAACCGCTCAGGAGCTATTTTCGTTCAGCTGCAAACTGATGGGCAAGCGAATTGGTTTCAGTCCTCTTGAACTTGTGTCAAAGCACACAAAATTCTCTTGTTGGAATTAATGCTCCAAACAAACTTTGGTATAAGCTAATACCTTGAAATCGTTCTTAGGATCTCTTCTAATTCTTGAAATCCATACATTAAAGCGACAATGTAACAAGCTCGAGTCTAGTAAATGAATGTTTCAAGTTCATCAATAATGTTGCCGTAAATTGTAGGCAAAGCGTAGTTGGGATCACATTTTAGCGATTAAATTTCTCTTACCTTGACGACTTTTTTATCGCTGGGAAAACTATGGAAAGATATATCTTCGTTAGTAGAGATAGTAAAGCAGTTATACACACGGGAGTATAAATACTCCACATCGAAATCCACGCACAATACTTCACTTCGGGGAAACGCGTGTTTGTTTACCTATTTCAGACCACGTGATCAATGTATGACGTATTAAGCTAAGAAGGTCTATTACATTGATATACGATATTTTCGTCTCACGTGACTAAGTGCACATAAGTAGCGCAGTCGGGTAGGCATCTGACTGCGGATCGAGAGGTCGCGAGTTCGAATCCCAGAGGAGAGAGTTTTTTTCTTTTTTCCTTTTTTTTTTCTTTTTTTAACCCGTAGCACTAAAATGGTTTGTTTATTATATCGCTCCGTAGGTATGCATTGCAGAATAATTTACATGTAGGCTGTTAAGTAATAACGCTGTAAAAAAAATATAATAGACTGATTCAGGTACAAATGTAATATTGCGCTGTTTCATCTGAAAAGCTTTTCCTTTTCTTGGGAACAAGCAGCTACGCACTCGATTTTAGCCAACGCTCTGGTTTCTAGATAGATCCATCGCTTATGAAGCTTATGTGAAACCCGATTTAGTCTGATTTAGTTTTCGAATGCTCCTACATTCGACTACATGTACTACGCTAGCTCGAAAGATAGACACGAAAGTCATCGATCGATTAATGCAGATTACTCGCTCTCAATGTTCACTTTTTTGGCGGTCGATTACTTAATTCTTCACGTAATTGTCAGCCATATTTTGTTTCTTTGCTTCTGGTTTTTCTTGTAAACCCCTTTAAATTTAAAAGACCGCCTTTATACGGCCGCTTTTATACGGCCGCCTTGCTACACTATTTCTACAAGTATATCTGCTGGTCAGCGGAGTTGCAATGAGAAGTCTACAGATGATGGACCAACCAAAACCGACCAACCAAGGCTACCCACAATACTCCTGAATAAATTCAGTCGTAAAAAGAGTAAGTGCTTTGTTACATGACCAAACTGGAGATCAGCATAAAAAACACTTTTGCATGATGTGCTTGACAGGTTTTACAAGAGAAGACTTGCTCGAAAAGCACAAAAAATATTGCAATGGCGCTAAAGGCAGGCCAACAAGGATTGAAATGCCGGAGAAGGGGAAAAACACTCTTTCTTTTAAAAACTACCAAAAACAAATGAAAGCGCCTTATACGATTTACGCCGACTTTGAGGCATTGCTAAGGCCGATAGAAGGGTGTAAACGCGAAACGCCCGAGGAGCGCCAGATAAGAAAAGACCTTGGTGAAGAAGTAAAAGACATGAAGCCGAGTTACACAGACAAAACAGAACAGCACGAGGCATGCGGATTTGCTTACACAGTTGTAAGAAGTGATGGTAAACACGAAAAAACATTTGTGTACAGAGGAGAAAACTCCGTTGAAGTATTCTTGAACTGTCTTTTAAGTGAAGAAAAGAAAATAAGATATGAATTGTCAAAGCAAAAACCCCTTGTGATGACGGCAAAAGACTGGGTAAACTTCAAAAATGCAACCAATTGCCACATTTGCGAAGAAACGCTAATAAAACAAAACTTTTTGGACTCTTTGCCAGTTTGGATTGGAAATAAAAAGGAGCTTAATTACTTTGGACAGATGCACAAAAAATGTTATTACAGAAAGGAAAAAGAGGCAAAAAACCTGGATACCGAAACCCACTATAAGCTAAAAAAGCTTGAAAAAGAAACACACAAATTAGCAGCGAAAAACCAAAAAAACTGCTTAGCGTGCCACAAGCCGCTTATCCAGCCGAACTACAAGGATGTGGTAAAAGACCATTGCCACATAACAGGCAAGTTTCGAGGAGCCGCACACAACATTTGTAACTTTATGATGCGATTAGATCCGAAAAAGGTCCAAATACCAGTTGCATTTCACAACCTGAGGGGTTATGATGCGCACCATTTAATGCAGTCAATTTCAAAGATTTCAAAAGAGGCACAGAAAGAAGTAAAATGTGTTGCAAACAACATGGAAAAATACATCACATTTTCACTTGGCAAACTGCGTTTTATAGACAGCTTAAACTTTCTTAAAGGAAGTCTTGATTCACTTGTAAAAGCGATGCCGAAGGAGGAATTAAATATAACAAAATCTAATTCAACACAGTCGTCTGATGAAAGTTTTGAACTTCTTTGCAAAAAGGGAATTTATCCTTACGAATACATGGACTCATGGGAAAGATTTAGCGAAACAAGTTTGCCTGAAAAAGAAAAGTTTTACAGCAAACTTAATGATGAGAACATAACGGATAAAGAGTACGAACACGCGCAAAACGTGTGGGAAACCTTTGGCTGCCAGACCCTGGGCGACTACCACGATTTGTGCGTTAAGACTGACGTGACCCTGTTAGCCGACGTCTTTGAAAGCTTCCGAAAACTCTGTCTTGAGAAGTACGGGTTGGATCCCGCGAATTATTACACGACGCCAGGCCTTGCTTGGGACGCACTCTTGAAAAAGACAGGCGTGGAGCTTGAGTTACTTACAGACTATGAAATGCATCTTTTTGTCGAAAGGGGAATAAGAGGCGGGATTTCGATGGTAAGCAAAAGGTATGCAAAGGCGAACAACCCTTATGTTGAGGGATTTGACCCGAGCCAGCCAAAAAAATACATAACGTACCTCGATGCGAATAACCTTTACGGGTGGGCAATGAGCAAGCCGCTTCCAAAAAGTGGATTTAGATGGAAAAAGGTTATGCCAACAGAAAAAGAAATAACGACAAAAAAAGAGTATGCAAAAGCTGGATGGATTTTAGAGGTGGACTTGGAATACCCGAAAGAGCTGCATGACGCCCACAACAGCTATCCATTAGCACCAGAGAAAAAGAAAATAAACAAAGAAATGTTTTCGCCTTACCAAAACAAAACAATAAAAAATCTTGATTTGCACCCGCCAGACACCGAAAAGCTTGTTTTAACCACAGGCTTCCCAAGCTCAAAAGTCGTCTTTTTGATGTGTTTTTAGAGCCCTTCGGGCGGCCGACTCTACATACGTGGTGTATGCGACAGCTTGTGTATATAGAGAAATGTATGGGAAAATCACGGATTCTCTAAAATCGGGTAAATAACTATCTGTTTTGAAATAAAGTTTACCTACCTCAAATATGTCGCTTACTTGTGTCTTGTGCCGAATTTGAAGCCATTCCGACGCCATTTAGCGAAGTTGTACGAAGTCGTTGTCTCCCCTTCTAAAAAGAAGGAAAGGCAGACCACTCCATCGATCGCTGGCCAGAGCTCACTCCACAAATCGCTCTCTCCTCAAAAGAAAACGTCCCGAATCGCAATAAAACTAACAGTTCCATAAAGCCCAATAAATTTCACTCCACATACGTGTGCTTCGGCGGCCGAAAGTCTCATAAAGAACGAGAAATTTTGCTTTAAATTCGCCTATTCGGCTTTCCAGATGTGCTTGTGACCGACCTCGCGCCAACGGTCGTTACTCAACGACAAGTATCTGGTTTCATCCCCAACTCTGATTGGTCCAGTAGAACCAAGTCACGCGCTGACAACACGACAACAAGTTTCACGCTAGGGCTGAAGCCCTGAAGCCGCAATCATACAAAATGTAGTTTTTGATCGACGCGGTGATCGAACAAGATTTCCTGTGACTTTGGGATATTATCTTGTCTTGAATGCTCGCGAATATCTTGCTTTATTCTGCACGTGGAGGTGTCAGATTTATATTTACGCGGCTTTTCCCTGACATATGTAAACATGGCTGTGATTAGCGAACAATACAGCTTTCAGAAAACATCCCTTGGGAGTCCTAGCGTGAAACTTGACCGTTGGCGCGAGGTCGGTCACAAACACATCTGGAAAGCCGAATAGGCGAATTTAAAGCAAAATTTCTCGTTCTTTACGAGACTTTCGGCCGCCGAAGCACACGTATGTAGAGTGAAATTTATTGGGCTTTATGGAACTGTTAGTTTAATTGCGATTCGGGACTTTTCCTTTTGAGGAGAGAGCGATTTGTGGAGTGAGCTTTGGCCAGCGATCGATGGAGTGGTCTGCCTTTCCTTCTTTTTAGAAGGGGAGACAACGACTTCGTATAACTTCGCTAAATGGCAAATGGGGTCGGAATGGCTTCGAATTCGGCACAAGACACTAGTAAGCGACACATTTGAGGTAGATAAACTTTATTTCAAAATACATAGTTATTTACCCGAATTTTAGAGAATCCGTGATTTTCCCATACATTTCTCTATATACACAAGCTGTCGCATACACCACGTATGTAGAGTCGGCCGCCAGAAGGGCTCTAAAAACACATCTAAAAGACGACTTTTGAGCTTGGGAAGCCTGTGGTTTTAACTCTTGAAGACAAAACCAATTACGTCGTGCATTACCGAAACTTGCAGTTTTATCTAAAACAGGGAATGAAACTCAAAAAAGTGCACAGGGTCTTAGAGTTTGAACAAGAGGCGTGGATGGAGCCGTACATCCGGATGAACACAGAATTCCGAAAAGAAGCGAAAAGCGTCTTTGAAAAGAACTTTTACAAGCTAATGAATAACTCAGTTTTTGGAAAAACAATGGAAAACTTGAGAAACCGTGTAGACATAAGAATAGTGCGCAGCGACGAAAAAAAGAAAATAAGAAAATTAGTTGCAAGCCCATTGTATTCAAGGCATGTGATGTTTTCAAACGATCTGGTTGGAATAGGCATGCGAAAAAGTAAGCTTTTTCTTAATAAACCGGTCTACACAGGCATGACCATCCTTGACGTAAGCAAGCTATGCATGTATGACTTCTTTTACAACCATCTGAAAAAGGAGTACGGAGAGCGTTGCGAGCTTTTGTATACAGACACAGACAGCCTTTTGCTTGAGATAGAAACAGAAGACGTTTACGCGGACATGGCAAAAAACATTGACAAGTACGACACAAGCGACTACCCAGAAGAGCATTCACTTCATTCAAACGAAAACAAAAAGGTGTTGGGAAAAATGAAAGACGAATGCGCAGGAAAACTAATATCAGAGTGTGTTTGTTTGAGGCCAAAAATGTATTCAATAATGACAGAAGACAAAAAAAATATAAAAAAAGCAAAGGGGGTAAAAGAGTGTGTGACAAAGAATAAGATAGATCATGAAAACTTCAAAGATACACTTTTTCAAAACAAGGAAAGCTTTCACGAAATGCACATGCTAAGAAGCTATGCCCACGAGATGTATTCAATAGTGGTAAACAAAAAATCGCTGTCCCCCTTTGACTCAAAGCGATGGATAGCGGATGATGGGATACATACAAATGCTTACGGGTATAAGTTTTGCGAAACAAAGCCTACATAAACAGAACGTTTATAGCTTTTCTGAGCCCAAGGGGCTCAAGCACTAAGTGCTTGGTGGTAACTGTGTATTTGGAGGAATAACAAGCAATTCTTCACGCACGAAGCCGCGCTTTGGACCATCGTGCAAGTAATAAAGAACTGGCTGATTAGGTTTAGTAACAGACCTTTCAATGCTGTAGACTTTTAATGACCAAATCGGATCTGTTGCCCTTTTTACGCCGCCTTCCAGCTCGCCAGGTTGGTAGAGAAAGCGCACATTAACGAGAGAGGGGAGTTTTTTTTCTTTCTTGCCAACAGGTCTTGTATATTTTGAGGACGGTTTTGACGAAACAGCCTTTTCTTTAATTGCAGCAGCAGGTTTCTAACCAGTAAGACTGGTTACTTCGTTGTTCAGAGCGGCAACAACTTCGGGAAGCCTTTTTACCCACGCTGTCGACCGCTGGCCAGATGGCAGGTTCATCTCGACACCGTACTGATAACCAAACAGGCGCCCTGCCAGTGTTTGATTAAAACGTTCAACAATAGCTTGATCTCTGTGGATATTAACACGCCCGCGTCTAATATAGGTTTTGTGATTTTCCATTTCTTTGGTAACAGCTCCCATGAATTCGCGACCAGGGTCAACTTGAAGCATCTGTGGCCATTTTAGTGCACTTCGCCTGTAAATTGTCTGAAAACCTTTTGCAACCTCAGTTGAATCTTTGGAGGTCAAAGGCTCGGCCTCTTTGAAACGGCTGGCAACGTCAACAACAGTCAGCGCGTATTTGTAAACTTTTCGCCCTCGCGGCAGTTTGTCGTGTGGCAGAAAAAGAAGGTCCGCCTGGTGGACCGCGTTTGGAGAAGAAACATCGAATTTTGGGCGAGGAACGTATCGTGGTGCCGGAAGGTAGATCTGCCAAAGGGCCTGCTTAACTAGCCATTTTTTTGCGGCATCTTCGGAAACCTTGGCAGCCTCGGCTAATTTTTTTATCGCTGCAATTCCCTTCCAGTAGCCCTGGGGGCTATAGTAGACTTTCGAGATTTTCTTCGAAAAGTTTTGCTCCGCAAAGATCTTTGCATCCATGCGTATACAAGAAAAAAAAGAAACGTTTAAAGAAACCGAAAGGCAGCGTACCCAAGAGCAAGAGCGCCTGCGCCAACAAACATCAGTTCACCTTGTTTCTGCTGCTCACTTGGCTGATAAAAATCAGAGAACTTGGGTTCTTTCGGAGGAATCATTTGTTTGTCAGGATGTGCCTGGTTGTAGAGTTTGAAAGCGTAGTCTGTGTTCGTAAAGTTCTGTTTCGCTTGCTGTTTGATCTCATTGTTGGTTTCGATCCAGTCGAGAAGCTTCGTGCGGTCGCGAGAGTACTTCGCGTAAGCTGCCTGGTAAGCCTCGAGAGCTTTGTCGTGTCTTTCTTTTTCTTTCAAAGCGGCGTCATCTCCGCCACCCAAAGCTCGAGCAAGATAGTTGCCGCCAATGAAAGCAGCAGCGTTCAAGATAGCTCCGCCAGCCATAATCGCTACGCTTGCCATTGTGTGTTTTTGTTCATATATTATGATATTTTTTTTTAATTGGTGGGGAGAATTTTCTGGTCCTCGAGATACTGTTTAAGTGCAACGCTGCCAGCCATGACGGCTGTGAACTTTACATAGTTCATAAAACTGCTGCTTGGGTCGGATGTGAAGTTTTCTTTTACAACTTTTTTGGCAGCCCAGCCGATTCCGGCGGCGAGACCTGTAATGGTGGCGGCATCCATGAGCGTTTTCACGAGCTTGTTGTCGGACATGACAGTTCAGTATAAAATAATAAAAAAGTATTCAATTGAAAATTTTTTTTCATGCAGCGCCGGCTGCAACTTTTTTTGTGCTTTCGATACCTGCGTTGTACCCTTCATTATAGACTCGTTGGCGCTCGCGCGCTTCTTCTTGTTGGTTGTCCTCTTCATATTCCTCAACTCCACTTGATGTTTCAATAAAATCATCTCCTAAAGAGCCTATAACAAAACATAATACACTAATAGAAATCGACGTAGCACCGATTTTAAAAAATAAAGATGAAAATTCATCAAAAGTTCGCGGTAGCTTCATCGTTATAATAAAGAAAAAAAAAAGCTTTAATTGTTAAAGTTAGCCAGTAACACAAAAATTACTTGCATAAAAACTTTAGATGGTCAAACACATCATGGCACATGGAAATAAAGATTTTTTCCATTTCAGCACACACCAAACTTTTTGCTTCTTCAATCTTCTCTTTTCTTTTTTCTTCATTTTCTATTTTTTCATACTCTTTTTCAAGTTGGCTAACTTTACCAATTAAATCCTCATACTGCCTGTTTAAACTTTGCACAGATTTTTCAGCAATAGCATTTAAAATTTTTAATCCTTCTGGTTTCAGCCTGTTCAAAAAGGCTTTTATCCATTCCATAGCAGCTGTTACTCGTACCTCATCTTCTTCAAAGCATTTTTCAAAGCATTTGGCACAATGACTCAACAAAACAAAGCTTCCAAAATCCATTGGGTCAGGCATAGTGTATGTCCTCGTGTCGGTCATCGTGTTTTGTATACTTTAAAAAATCAAATGTTTAAATGAAAATTATTTAATAATTTTTTTAATCCATCGGACGGATTCCTCTTTTTGAGCCATTTTGGTTTGTTGGTTGCGGAATTCTAGAGCCCGTTTGGCGCGTGTCTGAAGAACGCGTTGCAACCCTTCCAATACTTTCTGCTGTAACTGGTGTGTCATCAGTTATAAGAGTTGGCGGAGCTTTAATTGTTGGACTTCTTTTTTCCTTTATAAAGGCTTTTATGTCTTCGCGTTTCACATAAGTTGTAACGATTGCAACGCCGATACCAAGCAAAGATATCCATTGATTTGTGGTGAGACCGCTTGATTGCGGCTGAGCCTCGGGCGGAGCTGGTTCCGTTACGGCCGGTGGTGTTACATTTCGCTTTGCAGCAGCAGATTTCTTTTCCTTTTCTTTTGCAATTATTGCAGCAGCCTCGACAGCAGCTTTTTTCTGTGCTTCACGAGCCTGTTTTGTTTTTTCAGCTGCAAGCTTGCCAGCAGCAACTCGCTTTGGATTTTTGGCAGGCTTTGTTGCTGGAGTTGTTGAAGTAACTTGTTTCTGTTCTTCTTGAGCGATCGGAGTTTGTTCGAGCTCGGCCATTTATAATAAAAAAAAAATAATATTTAAATAGAAAATTGCTCAGCAAGATTTTTTGCTAAGCAATTGCTAAGCATTGTTCAGTAATTACTTAGCATTTTTTTAGCATTGCTCAGAAAAATCTTCAGTAGTGTTTGTGTCCGCATCTTTGGAAGCGCCTTTGGTTTCGCACAGCGAAGTGTGCGACTTTGTAGGGACCCCTTGGGTCCCCGCGCCAGGCGCGGCTTCGTTTAAATCAACGTGCTTTGTTGTGATGAGCGCAGCATTTGCAACGGCAAGAAAGCGGCCGCATTTCAAAGCCAGACCGCCTGCCAAAGTGGACAGCTCTTTACTGATAATGTAGTCGTTTTTGAGTTCCTTCTGATAATCATTGACGTTCTTGATATTTACGGCCATACCAACGACTTTAGTAACAAGAAAAATAAAGCTGTCAATCAAGCTGTCGGTTGTTTTGGATCCAACGTATGCCTCATATCTCTTTAAGTACTTTTCAACTTCTTTATCTGTCAAGCGCTTTACCTGCTCGTGTGTCAGTTGCACACCGATTGCTTCTTTGGCTTTTCCTATTGAAACAAGGATTGCAAGCTGTTCACGCAAAGCAGGAATGTCAGGGCCTTGAATGAGTGCCATAGCGCTTTCTGTACTTTCTGGTTCAGCTCCTAGCAGTTCCATTACGGAAGCTAATTCTTGTTCACTTGCAGAGCCCTTGACGCTCTCGGGAGGAGAAGTTGCGAACGGGTCAGCCATTTATTACTCTAAAAAATATGTTCAATAAGAAAATTTTGTGCCGTAAGGGTGGCGATGAGAAATGACAAGATGCGAAAACTTATTTTTTTTTAGCTTTAAAATGATTTCTTTGTAATCCTCATGGGCAAGTTCGCCAGCGTAATCCTCAAAGATTGCCTTCGTGGTCTTGGCAGAGGGGGTGTAAAAGAAAACGATTGCCGCAACATTTTCGCGGAATGAGGATGTTATGCTTGTCAATTTTTGAGTTAACACCCATATGCTCAAGCCTGCGTGGCGAGCAGAGAAAGCAAGATTCACCAACTCCTCTGTTCTTCCTTTTACATCTTTCGAAGCAGCACAGTCGTCGAGGATGATAAGCGTGTTCGTACCCTCAAAAAGAAATCTTGAAAGCCTTAACCAAGATTCCACCTCGTGCTGCTCGCAAATGAAAACAAAAAATCGAATATCTTCCTCAGCAAAGCGATAATAAGTCTTGTTGTGCTCGAAAGTCGGGCAGATGAGCACGATGTAGTCAAACTTGCCTCGGAAAGGGCCACAAAGCTGATTGACCACGTATCTTGTTTTTCCTGAGTTCGTTGGTCCAACAATGAGAGCGTTGAAGGGTATATTGGCAGGATCCATGCTTCGCTTTGCGAAAGCTATATCAATACTCAACACCTTCTAATTCTTTATTTACAATAGAAAATTGTGCATCAGCGATAGCGAATATGTAGCATTTGACATTCCCTGATCCTGAGGCTGTTCTCTGTATCTCTAAATTAACGCCATCCTTTGTGTTCACCAAGCGGAGCCCGCTGCCGTGCATGTTGTTGTCGCTCATGGAGCGAAGGTCAATGAAAAGCCCGAACTTTTTTTCTGCATAAAACTTTGTGGCGTTATTAAACATTTTTTGGTCTGCGTTTTTGCCAAAGAACCTGAGAACTTCCTCCCACATGTCTCTTCCTTCAACGCCCTGACTGTACACCTTATTTGGAACGCCGTTCACGCTGATTTTTACATTTGTTATGTCAGGGTTAAAGAAAGATTCTGTATCTCTTGCACCTGCGGCGTGGGGTTCAGGAAAAAGAAGTAGAAGTCCCTTCAAGGAGCGCTTTGGGACGTTAATGCTTTCGTTTATTATCGTGTCAGTAGCTTTTTTTACTGTGATCGTTTTGTAATTATGCACATGCTCGTAAAAGAAACTTTTGCCGTTAATGTAAGTGCTTTCTACTTCTCTTGCAAGTTCTTTGTGATAAATAGCCTCGTATTCGAGTTGGATGTCAGTTAGCTCATACCCAAGTTTTGATGGATCTGTTCCTCTTACAACCACATTTGGACTGTTCAGTTTTATCTCGAAGACAAGCTCGTCTGCGAGTGCGCGCGGATAGAACACGCCATGGTCTCTCAAAATCTCGTGATCAAGCGGGATACGATACTTGCTTCCATAAACTTCTGCCAGCTTCTTTTCCGCGTCAACTCCTGATTTTTTTTTGTCACCAGCGTTTGAACGGATTTTGCATAAATCCTCGGACTGGATACCTTCAAGAAACATGTTGCTGCGCTTTTCTACCGGCAGAAAAAGGTCCTCGAAAAGTTTGTAGACGTCGTAAGCGTTCGTATCCTGCAGCGTTTCTCCAGCAAACTTGACCACCATCCTTGAGACAAGCGCCCGGGTGACGTTGTTTACGAGAAAGTTGTTGGGCTCGCCGCTCACCGTCAAGTTGAACACAAGAGCCAGGGAGCCTGGAACGAGAACGACGCCTTCTTCAAGCTTTGGCACAGCAACTCTCAGAATTTCTTCTGGAGACGCTTTATTCGGGTTAAATGTAATGCGATGTCGCACTCTGTCTGCCTTGAGCGCGTTTGGTGTTTTCTCTTCGAACGTTGGTCGGTGTCTTTCGCTGACAGCCATTGTATATTTAAATTAAAAAATGTATTTATTTAATATAACATGGCGACAGAAGGTGGCTTTGGTGACAGAGATCCTCTTTTGGAACATACAGGCGACCGTGACGACCGTAATGACAACGATGACAGCGATACAACAGGCCCATTCCAACCTGGAGGGGCATCAACGCCCGGACCTAGTGAAGGAATACCTGGGAGAAGAACCACAATGAATAGGCCGGACGAAACAACAACGATGTTTCCTGAAATCCCCGACGATAGTGCGACAACAACCTTCACTGCTTCGAGTTATCTTGACAAAGAGTTTCCATCAGCTGACAAATCAAAGATTAAATACAAAATAGATGGAAATGGAAGGCTGCAAGTCGGGTTAATTAAACCAGGTAAGCCTTATTATAATTTAACAACCAAAATTCAAGGCAAGGAAGAATACCAGATAAATATAAGACTTCCCAAAGAAGTTTTAAAAGCCCTTGGTCCAAGTCGTCGATTAACTCTTGAAAATGAAATAAGAGGTCTTTCAGAAGGCATCAATAACAACAAAAAAACAGCAGAAGATAACAATGAAAGCCCGGAGGAAAGAAAAAAAGCTAAAGAAAGAGCAAAACTACAAATTGAAAGGCGCACTGATCTACAGAAAGAATTAGATCGGTTGAAAAAAGTAGAGTACGAGCCTGTGATTGGGGTAACAATACCTTTACAAGAATTCCAGCAACACGAAACAGAAAGGCTCGAAAGGGAAGAGGAAATACGACAAGAGAGACAAGAACAAGAAGATATTGCAAACGACGAAAACAGGCCACAAGCGGAAAGACAACAAGCTCGCGAAAAAGTTGATAACTTGAATCAAGAAAATAATGAAATAGTAAATGAAAGAGAAGAAGAGATCGAAAGATTGTCTTTAACAGACAAATTAAGAGAAAAGGTAAAAGCGATTTTCAAAAAATATGGCTTCACCGCCACAGCAGTTTTGCTTGCCGTTGGCACGACTATTGGCGTAATTCTGAGTTCTCTCTCAAACGGTTTAAAAGGTTTAGCAAAAGGTGTTGGTGACGGTCTTCAGACACTTGGCAAAAAAATTGCAAGTATTCTGCCGGGCCTCCTTGGCTCGATCGCCAGTTTTGTGTTTCGAACGGCCGGCCAGGTGATCAGCTTCCTCGGCAAGAATGCTTGGCTTTTGATTGTCGGTGTTGCTATCTTTCTTATCGAGCGAGTTACAAAACGAAGCGAGCGCTAAGCGCTAGAGGGAAAATCCGAAGGGTTTCCGGTGCCCCTTGGGCACCCTCAAAGAGCTCGGCTGACTGCAAACGCAACAATAACGGCACCAGCAATAAGGTAGGTCTTGTTTTTTTCGTGTGCTGTATCTTCAGTGTCTGGCTTCTGCTTTTCGTCTGTTTTTGTCACAGTACCCGCTGAAGGCGTATGTGGCGCCGGCTCTTTTTTTGCAGCTTTGTGAATCGGGTTTGACGAATGACTTGTTGGTCTATTAACTTTTGATGGCCCACCGCTCATACTTGTTGCGCCCACTTTTTTTGTAGCTTTATTAACCTCATCATTCACTCCTAATTTCATCCCAACAACAGCCTGCTTAAGCTGGTTATTGTAGCCAACAACGCTTTCTGTGTTTATCACCATACGAGCGGGCATCAGCCAGGCACCTGGGCAGACTGCAAGGTTAAGCCGAACCTTAGCTTCGTCGATGGCTAGTTGGTATCTTTGGACCGACTTTGCCAGATCAGGTTGCCTTATAGCGTCTTCAACCAACACGAGGAACTCACTTTGCGCTTCCTTTGCACGGCCGCCTGTTCCAAGTATGCTACTTCGAACGTTCACCTGCGAACCGAGAATACAGTAGACAAAAGCCTCTATCGACTGGTTTACTCTCGACAAACCTGCCTGAGTAAAACCTTCAGTGCCGTTAGGACAAAACCAGTCTGCCTGTGCATATGCAGCGTCGTCTGGCTCGATGTATTGAATCAAGTTACCTTTGCTTGCAGTTCCACCTTCATCCGAAAATTTATCGTAATCGGGGTATTTTGCTCCAGTTTTGTTTGGTCCAATGTTAGTAATCCAGATATAAACGTTACCAAGTCCGTGGTTTGCGCCTGTTGTGAAACGGAAATCGCTTGACGGGTCGACACCGAACTCAGCACATATTCTTTTGTACGAAGCCACGTCGTACTTGTTGTCGAACTGGCTAAACGTTGGGTCGCCAGGCAAGGCGCTTACGCTCTGAATCCCCCCCATCTGAAACAATATTCGCCTTATCGTGAAATAAACGTGAAAAAGGTAAAAATTTCGCACAATCGGTGGCAAGCTAAGAGATGAGTGTTCTTCATCGAAAATTTCTCGGCTTATACCGCAGCCTGTTGTCGCGCACCATACCGCAAAGTTAAGTTGCTGTGGCCAATAGGCCATATTTTGGCTAGCAAGCCACCTTTTTGACTCTTTTCCTGATGTATGCTTCAGTTTTGTTTTTTGAAAAATCTCTCTTAATTTCGTTGTGAAATATTGGTCTGGTGTGACGTAGATGTTTATTTGGCTGTTAAATATTTTTTTCAAACTTGGTGCGGCTTCGTGAAATCCAACAGCTGGAATTGGCAAAGATGAGCCTTTTGCGCCGCTTGGTGACAGCTGTTGTGGAAAACCGCCTGAAATTTGATTCTCCCCCAGTGCTTTTTTCATCTCTGGGCTCCAATATGTGCTGTCAGAGCCAAAAACATTTATCAAATGGCCTTGCCCTGCCTTGTAATAAATGTCTGCCGTTGCTGTGTGGTTGTACGCGAACTCAACCTGTGCAACAAATTTTGTTCGGTCAGCGTTTGGATATTTTGCAAGAAAAGGTTTCCATGCATTGTCTTTTGCCGCTTTAGAAATTGTAGTTGCTTCTGGGGTTTTCATCCACTTCATAAAACCTCTTGTTTTTGCATCCATGGTCCTCTTTTATATTAAACATTTTTTATTTTTATTTAATATAAAAATGGTTGTGCTGACTGTTACCACAAAAGAAAATCCGAACACTGTTTATTTTGACCAGCCTATTCCAAAACCAAGCTATATCCGGCTTTTAAGTTGTTCTCTTTACAACAGCTGGAATAGTTTGGAAAAGGATGGAATAGTTTTTTATAAACAAGTGAACAAGGAAGAGAAGGCGCGTTATATACGGCAAGGAAACTTCTCACTCGATGACATTGGGAGTATTTTTGAAAAAGGATTTCCAGAGAAAAACATGTTTTCTGTAACAAAAGGCATTGCAGGCCGTTCATTGATAATAAAAGCAAAAGAGCCCAATTTAAAAACTTTTGGACTGAATGAAAGTCTTATTAAGTTCTTTAATTTGCCTGGGTTTGAGAATTACGCAAGTATTGAAAAGGAATTTTTTGAAACAATTGAGGTAAATAATGTTTCAAATCCTAAAAATTACTTCATCAACTGTGACCTTATCGACAAGCAACAAAGCTTGCTAAATGGTAAGCCATCAAGCCTTTTAGCGTTTTTTGACATACGTGGAAAACCGTATGAAAAAGTTTATTACCAAAATACACATTTTAACGTCTTGCGCGACGTTTCTGCTGAAGAAAATGTATCATCTCTGACTCTTTCGATTGGAGATGAGAATGGAAAGCCATTCGATTTTAACGGCACAAATCTTACATATGAGTTGGAATTGAATTAAATTAAATACAAAAATAACTTTTATGTATACGAGACCATGTCATCTGCTAATGTTCTCCCGAGTGCCCCTGCTTATGGTGATCGCGAAGAAACACAACTTTATCCAAGCCTCCCAACAAATGCCGAGAATTTTCGGCTGACTGAAATAAGTAAAATTGAAAAAGAAATATCCGCTGAAGCTGAGCATTACAGGCTTGTGTTAAAAAAATATAAAAAAGTCCGGAAAGTTATTCACTATTCCGTGGTCTGTCTTGGCGCCGTGACGGCAGCTCTGTCTTCTGGAGCTGTTGCGACTTCACTTACTGGTGTTGGAATTGTTATCGGCGCGCCTGTTGCAGCAGTAGCAGGTATATCTGGCGCAGCTTCCACTGGCCTGTCAGTTATCAACAAAAAGCTTGAACGTAAAGTTAATAAGCACTCAAGAATCCTCGCTCTGGCTGTTGCAAAACATGACTCGATAAACAGCTCTGTCTCACAAGCTCTGAATGATAATCTTGTTTCTGACAAAGAGTTTCAACTGATCACACGAGAAATGCAAAAATATCGCCAACTTAAAGATACTTTACGCTCAAACTTTGCAAAAAAACAAACAAATTCACTTCAGCCAGACATCGGAAAAATTCGGGAAGAAATCAAGAGAGAAGAACGCAAAAGATTGGAAAAAAAACTTCTCGAAAGTGCCACCGACATTTCGAAATAAAATTTCAGTCCAATAAAACATTTTTTCATTTTATAAAAGAATGATTGTCTGCGCTCATCTTGTCGTTTACTTTGTGATGGAAGCATTGTCGTTCGAGTTGCAAAAAAATGTTCGAGACATCACAAGAGAGGTTGTTGTTTGCCTGAACGAGGCAAAATAAAAGGTTAAAGCGTGCTTAAAGTGACTTTCAGCCGAGTCGAAAGGATTAAATCTGAGTGTGCAAAAAATACAATTAAGTTGAAGCGAACAGCGAGAAATTGCGTGACCCACAGCGGCATGCAAATTTTTTTTTTGTGTTTGCGTGCGTGGGTGACAAAGTCGGGGTATTACCCGAATGATATTTTTAGACGGTGTAATATCATGACTCATCGCCAATGACAAACACCGGCTATGGTTTTTGTCAAATACTCTCTGTACTACTGTTTCAATCAAGAGTCTTTTCTACCAATTTTTAATCTTTTGCCAGTTGATTCTCAATTTTTTTGCTTTAGCCGTTTAAAGCTTGATTAACACATCGGCTTGTTTACAATCATGTCGCTTTAGAATATTCTGGACTTCCGGTACGTCACACACACATGCCAAACATGCCGATTCGCCATTGATTTTCAGCGTTTTTAAAAAAATTTTTTTTTCGTGAAAAAAAAAATCACAAGCGAACAGGAATGTGTGGTGCGATTTGGAATGTCCTTTCTATTGTGCGATTTGGAATGTGCTGTATAAGCAAAAATAATTTTACGCAGGATTTTTTTTTCACTTCTCTGGTTGTTGAAACAGTTCAATTGAATCTGATCTATCTTATAAAATATTATTTTTTGGCTTTTAGGTTCCAAAATTTGGTTATGGTGTTTGCTTAAAAAATACATCCCTGACGCCATTTCTATTTATCGGTTTATATTCTAAAAATGCACCCATGACGGCATTTCTATAACTGAGCTCTGTCCTCTAAAAACTCCTAAAAAAAAAAACAACTAGATTACGTCAAGGGGGTTTTCCGTTTCTTGACAGCAATACACCCACGCAATCAAAGTCATTGTTGTGACTTTCTGTGTTGCTGCAATAATTTATGCACTCACCGGAGCGTGCAAGTCTTGTTTAGCTTGTTAAAACGTTTGCGACAACACTGCTGTCTAATTTTTTTAATTTTTCAATCACCTCGTCTGTTAAAAGGATTGTTATTTGTTTTTCATTTTCTTTAGTTTTTTTGTAGGTTGTAAACGCTTTTCCACGAGATCTTTTCAAGTTTTTCTTTACACTCAAGTTAATTTCTCCAGTTCTCCCTCTTCCCATCTTCGTTTACTCAATAAGAGCATTTGTTCAATAGGAATTATTTCTGGCACAGCAATTAAAGGTTTGTTGTAATTTAATACAATGGCGCCATACAACGATTGGTACACTGTCGGGTCTGGCGAAACTGCTTCAGGAAGTTAGGAATGTGAAAGCCACTCACATTTTCCTCCTTTCACACAAAAGGGCTGGCCTTGCGGGCCCCACACACATGAGAGTTTTGGCATTGCGACCCCCACACACATGAGAGTTACCGGTTGTGGACACAACTTGCAAAAAATAGCGAGGCGAGACTGGCGAGCCAGCGAGCCAGGCAAGCCCGAGCGGTTTTTTTGCAAGTTGTGCCACAACCGGTAACTCTCATGTGTGTCGAAGGAAGTT
>NW_027558570.1:0-9672 GCF_052425735.1 Oculina patagonica
CCTCCCAAGTGAGATATTTACATGTAGGAATAAGTTCACTTAATGACGTGTTGCCTGTTGCAAAACATATGAAATGCACTGTGCCTATTGTGTGTGCTAGAAAGCTAATTTAGCAACAGAGAACTTATGCACAGTGATGGCAACCAGAAGTCAATTTATTTCTGAACCATTTGTGTTGTTGAAATATTAAGCTGTTGGAACTTGTTGCTAAAGTAGCATAATAGCTTTGCCTTTTTATGACACCTGTTAAACACAAGATTTGCCATATAAAGCACAGTATTCTCTTGTTTCAAAAAAGACATTTCTCATGGAGATTTTACTTGAGGTTTCAATACAAGATTCAGGAAACTGGTGCCATGAAAACTTCTTTTGCTTACTCCTTTTTAATTTGGTGGCAACAATGGCACCCTCTCCCCCTAGTTTAACTTGGATACTGAGGTCACATTCACTTTAAAAATGCAGGTGCTTAAAGTGCCTATGAAGTAAAAAATAATTGCTGTTTATTTTAAAGGCTTTTCAAAATAAAAAAGAATGGCGTTTTCCTTTCTGCAATATCTTTTTTCGTTTTAGAGATATTTACGTTTTTATATTATGCAAATGAGGAAAGTGATGACGTCATTAATTGTTCCACAAAAAGATGAAGCATTGAATCAAGAATATCTCTTGGTATATTTGAGCTGTGATCTTCAAACTTGGTACAATTAATGTACACCACAAAAGACACAAAATGACACCTGTTGTGCCGTTGCCATGGCAACGGTTTTGCTGCAAATACCTATATTAATTAATACTGATATCCCCAGTTTTTGCTTAATCAAAAATGATCCACTCCCAACAAGCTAATGAGGAGAGTTAAGGTAATAGGGCATTATGTGTGTTCCAAGCTGGACCCTCTGTCCCACTTTAAAGGGTTGCAAGTGGAGATATTTGGTTTATGACAGAAAGAGCCTGGAACCAAGAGTGTTGCCATGGTTACATCATAGTATGAGCCATCTTGCACCTTTAAGGAAGGTCACTACTGATGCCAAGTTTCAGAAATATCACCTTTATATTTTCAGAGATATCCTTGATTTTGTGATCTATCTTTTAGTGGAACAATTTATGACGTCATCACTTTCCTTATTTGCATAACACAAAAACATAAATATCTCCAAAACGAAAGAAGATATTTCAAAACGGTAAACGCCATTCTTCTTTATTTGTAAAGGTCTTTCAAATAAGCATTAATTAATTTTTACTTCATAGGCACTTTAAGGCCCAGTTCAAACGTCAAACTTTTCATGACCCAAACTTAATACTATTTGGGTCGACCCAAATAATTAAATTCGGCCGGTTGATTCAAACGTCAACTGTTCATGTGCCGAACTCAATCTGCGACCAGAGGAAAACACTTAATGCAACGAATAAGGACACTGTTTAATGGAAGAGCATATCTCCTTGTTGTTTAAATTGAAATTATACAAACAGCAGTTTTTGAAGTACAGACGCCAGGCTTTGGTTAAATTTCTTCAGTACTTAATGGCGGCTATATGGTTCGATACATGAAAAGTTCGACGTTTGAACCGGGCCTAAGTTCCCTATTATTAGTTCACTCTATAAATTACAATAGGAATTAAATTATATATTTTTCTTTGGTAGAAAGATTGCCTATATTAATACCAGGGAGTTAATAAGTCAGGTTTTCAAAAAGCATTTTATGGCATACATAATTATTAATATATTATAAGCAAAATTATATGATACAGATATGATACAGTTTGTTACAAGATGTAGCTGATTAGAATATCGTGATTAGAATATTTGATTAACATGTTAATAGTCGGATGTTTGTTTTATTAAAATCAGTCTCTTTAGCCACATACTGGTGTGCGTACCTATCTAGAGCGCATATTGAAACATGGTGGCAGCGTAGTGGATACAAGCATGAGTGATTCAGAAGAAACCACGTCCACAACAACCGCAACAACGTCAACTTTGTCAACAACGACAACAACGTCAACAGCGCCTGTGCAGTTAACGACGACGACCACTACCGCGGCAAGTCCCGCACAAGCGATGTTCCCTATACAAGGAATTCACCCCCCAGGCCATCTGGATGTTAAAGAGAACATAGCTGACAATTGGAAGAGCTTCAAACAGCAATGGAGCAATTACGCTGTAATTACAAATATTCATCAACAGCCAGAAGCCTATAAAGTCGCTCTATTTCTCCACTGCATAGGTCCCGAAGCTCTCAAAATCTTTAATGGTATGTCGTTTGACAACGCCCAACAAAGAGAGCAGTTGGCAACCATTATCAAGAAATTTGACGAATTCACGATTGGCGAGACGAATGAAACATACGAGCGCTATGTCTTCAACAGTAGGAACCAATCGCCAGAAGAAACAATCGATGCATATGTGGCTACACTTCGCACGCTCGCACAGACGTGCAACTTCTGCGAATGTCTGCGTGACTCCCTTATCCGTGACAGGATCGTGTTGGGAATCTTTAACCCCCAAACAAGAAAACGACTCCTACAGGAACGGAAACTCACGTTAAATAAGTGCATCGATATCTGCAGGAGCACCGAAACGACCGCTTCGCAAATGAAAGCCATCTCAGGCGACAAAGCACCGGAAGATGTGCACCGAATAGACGAAAAACAAGAAAAGACGCGTCCTCCCCGTTACAAGCGAGGGAACGGCAAATATGATAAGAATGACAAGAGCAACAAACCCAGAAAATCTTGTCTCTTCTGTGGTGGAGTTCACCCGTTTCAAAAAGGAAAATGTCCTGCCTGGGGACATAAATGCCGTCAGTGTGGGGGAAGAAATCACTTTGCAAACAAATGCAAGAAACCTCCAAAGCGCGTTAATCAGATCTTCTCGACAGATCGTCCCTCATCGTCAACAGACCAAGACGAAGATGTCGACTACATAACTAGCATAGAAGTGGAAGGTGCCGCTGTTTGTTCTGTCAAACCATCATCAGATAAGAACAGTTTCGCCAAGGAGATCTACTCCCAAATGCATATCGATGACACGCCTGTTAAATTTCAAGTAGATTGCGGCTCATCTATAAATATATTGCCGAAAAGCCTCGTTGACAAGCGACACTTAACACCCACTTCAAAAACTCTCATAATGTGGAATAAGACGGAAGTCACGCCATTAGGCACAGCAAGAATCGTTGTCACGAACCCCGAGAACCACAAGAAATACTCCGTAGAGTTCGTCGTGGTGTCGGAAAACTTAACTCCCCTGATCGGTGCAAGAGCTGCACAACACATGAAGTTGATTACCGTACACTGGGGGAATTTCAAGTCGGTACCAGCGCCCAAGCGGAATAAAGCAGTGGTGCATCAGTTACTGACAGCTCAGCGAGTAGTCACGCAATACCCAGATGTCTTCAAGAGCCAACTCGGATGCTTTCCGGGAACGGTGAAGCTAGAAGTCGATGCTAACGTGCAACCTGTCGTGACCCCAACTCGACGGATTCCCACAGCACTAAAAGAGAAATTCAAACAAGAGTTAGAGAGGCTCCAAAGTCTAGGAGTGGTCGTCCCAGTGGACAAGCCCACTCCATGGGTCAGTAGTGTAGTCGTGGCAACGAAGAAAACAGGAGCACTAAGAGTGTGCATAGACCCCAGACCGCTAAATGCAGCCCTCAAGAGAGAGCGTTACCAGCTTCCAATCCTTGACGATATCTTGCCTGAGCTGGCAAAGGCCAAAATATTCTCGACCGTGGACCTACGTTCGGGCTACTGGCATTGCACTCTTGACGAAGAATCTAGTCTTCTTACTACCTTCGCAACACCCTATGGCAGATACCGGTGGTGCAGGCTTCCATTTGGACTCTCCGTGTCCTCGGAGATATTCCAGAAAAGAGTAAACCAGGCATTGGAAGGCTTGGACGGTGTTCTGGACATAACTGATGACATCCTGATATATGGTGTCGGTAACACAGAAGACGAAGCCAATGCAGACCATGACCAAAAGCTGCTCAAACTTCTAGAGAGATGCCAGTCACGAGGCATAGCTCTCAACCCTGACAAGCTGAAGTTACGTCGACAGAGCGTTACCTTCATGGGTCATGTTCTCTCTAATGAAGGCATCAAGATTGATCCTGAAAAGGCCAAGGCTATAATGGAAATGCCAAGACCTACTGATGTGGAAGGAGTACAGCGGCTAAACGGCTTTGTCAATTACCTGGCAAAGTTTCTGCCAAAACTTGCAGACAGCATGGAACCAATCCGCCGACTGACTCGCAAAGACGTAAAGTGGAACTGGACAGAAGAGCAAGAAGATGCGCTTCAAGAAGTAAAGCGGCTGGTCACTGAAGCACCCGTACTAAGCTACTATGACCCGTCCAGCGACCTAGCCATCCAGTGCGACGCAAGTCAAAAGGGGCTAGGTGCAGCCCTGCTCCAGAATCAAAAGCCAGTGGCGTACGCAAGTCGAGCTCTCACAGAAACTGAGACAAGATACGCCCAGATAGAGAAAGAGATGCTAGCCATCGTCTACGCGCTGGAAAAGTTCAACCAGTTCACCTATGGAAGACACGTGACGGTCTACAGTGACCACAAACCTCTCGAGGCAATCCTAAAGAAACCTCTCGCATGCGCACCAAAACGTCTCCAAGGAATGATCATGAGGCTCCAAAAATACGACCTAGATGTTCAATATGAGAAAGGGAAGAACATGCACATTGCAGACTTTCTATCCCGAGCCTATCTGCCAAATACAGAACACCCGACGGGAGCAAGCTTTGAGCATGTCAATATGGCCAGTTTCCTCCCAATCTCAGATCAACGGCTACAGGAGATTCGGAAAGAGACGGAGAAGGATGAGACACTGCAAATCCTCAAGTCCGTAATCCTGCAAGGTTGGCCGTCTGAGAGACACGAGGCACCAGCACAAGTGACGCCCTATTACAGTATTCGAGATGAACTCGCAGTGCAAGATGGACTCATATTTAGAAGCGAGAGAGTCGTCATCCCGAAGACCCTACGTGGAGATATGAAGCAGAGGATTCACTCGTCACATATGGGTGCCGAGTCCTGCCTAAGAAGAGCACGAGAATGTATCTTCTGGCCAAACATGAATGCCGAAATTAAAGAGATGATAGCAGCATGTGAGACGTGCAGAAAGTACGAGAAGTCTCAACCAAAGGAAACCTTAATGTCAGTAGAGTCACCGTCTAGACCGTGGGAAAGGATTGGAGTAGACCTTTTCACATTTGACAACAAGGACTTCCTCATCACAGTCGATTACTTCAGCAATTACTGGGAAATCGACAAGCTTAACAACACCCTGGCGAGCACCGTAGTTCTAAAACTGAAGAGCCACTTTGCAAGATACGGATGCCCTGACCAGGTAGTCAGCGACAATGGGCCACAGTTTGACTCTGAAGTATTCCGCAAGTTCGCCAATACATGGGACTTTGAACATACCCCCAGCAGCCCTGGCAACAGCAAGGCCAATGGTAAAGTAGAATCCGCAGTCAAGACGGCGAAGAATCTTCTACGCAAAGCCCTTAGCAGTGGACGAGACCCATACATGGCAATCCTTGACTACCGAAATACGCCGACGCAAGGAATGGATTCTAGCCCAGCGCAAAGATTGATGAATCGGCGAACAAAGACCCTATTACCAACGGCAAGAGCGTTACTCCAGCCTAGAGTGACGTATCCAGAAAAGGAAAAGCGCAAGCTGGAAAAGAAACAAGAACAGCAGGCCAAGTATTATAACCGTGGTGCCAAAGACCTTCAAGAGCTAGCTAAAGGCGATGTTGTCCGAATGAAGCCATTTCGTTTGGGCGACAAGATTTGGAAGAAGGCAGTTGTCACAGCCCGCCTAGACGAGAGATCGTACACCGTGGAGACACCTGAAGGAGGTGTTTACCGGAGAAACAGAGGACACCTCAAGAAGACACAGGAGAAAGCAGAGCATGTGACAGCTGACAGCGATAGAGACATAGCCAAGGGAGAGAGGTCAGCAGCAGAACAAGCGACACCAGCCAATACAAGCAGCCCACCTCTAACAGTTGAGGAAAGTACTACCCCATTGGTACCAGCAGCGGCTGCAACAAGCACTTCCCCGAGGCGACCACCAGCGCCTGTAAGACCTCAGCGAGAAAGGAGACCTCCCAGTTACCTCAAGGACTATGTCTGCAAATAACTAAATCGGACTGACAAATTCATAGACCGGACTGACAATTTGCGATGATCACAATAGTTGTTTGATTTTTTTTAATTGCTTTAAAAATCCATTCTTGATCAAGAACCAATGAGCAATATGGACTGAGACTATTATGCGAGCTACTTATCGCTAAGCTTCGTGATTCTTAGATATCAATGTTAGACTGCTGATTGATCCGCAGCACAAGATAAGACTCTTACACTCTTTATTTCTCTTTCTTTCATAAAGGGAAGGATGTTACAAGATGTAGCTGATTAGAATATCGTGATTAGAATATTTGATTAACATGTTAATAGTCGGATGTTTGTTTTATTAAAATCAGTCTCTTTAGCCACATACTGGTGTGCGTACCTATCTAGAGCGCATATTGAAACACAGTTGTGTGCACCACGTGATCGACATCTACAGCTGTATCTGTTATTAGCATAACCACACTGACCTACTATTGGTAATCGCGCAATCTGATTGGCTACACAGGTGCCTACTATCGATCCGTAGAAGGCTCTCGGAGCGCGCGCTTAGTTTTCGCTGAATTTTATCAATTAAAACCTTCAATAAATCAATTCTAGCGATATTCTGAGTTTAATAGATCGGTCAGTGGGTTATGCTAACACAATTAGACGGCTCACTCTCAGTTTCTACCGGCTTTTGATAGTTGGCTCAGGGCTTCGCCCCTCGCCAACTATCAGCCGGTAGAAACCTCGAGCTTGCCGTCTAATTGTTAATTAGTAGAAACTCAGCTGTGTTCTATTGGAAATCCGCGAATCTGATTGGTTCTCCCACTGTTTTCTATTCGCCAATAGAAAAACAGTCGCGCGCGCGAGTAGCTCTTTAAGCAGTAAATTTTCTTGATTTTTGTCTTCAAAGTGCACAATATTGTAGGTTTTGGACTGCAATCCTTTAGAGTTTCTGCTAAAACAATTAGACTACGAGCCCGAGTTTTCTATGAGCGATAGTCAACTCGGCTGCGCCTCGTTGACTATTTGCTCAAATGTGGATCATGTGATGCACATAATGTACAAGCAGCAACCCATTATTATAGTTTGTGGCACTATGTTACGATGTGCAAGGCACCATTTTGCTGTTGAAATAACTATAGACTTGTATGCATACATGTAGTCTCATAAGTAGCAAAAAGAACTAGCAAAAGAAAACACACAATTCTCTTTGTGTGCTCAATAACTTTTCCCCTGCTCTATGCTGGGGATGTTGTATCCTTATCAGGACCATCGCGACACAAAAACTAAAGAACGCAACCAAATCCTTGACCCAGGGCTTGTACCTGAGTTATGAGGCTATAGCCAGGGGTAATACTTTGGGTCAGTTTTTGCTGGGTTATTTGTGCTGCAGGCAGGCATCTTTTAGTACAGTATTGGTGAACATGTCCTGCAATATCGCCCCTAAACCAGTGATGTATAATGGTAATGTCATTTGCTTCTTACACATTATTAAAACAAGATATTTTTCTTTTAGTATTTATAGGCTTAAGCTAACAAAACGGATCTGTTTCTTACTGCAAGATATTTGCTCTTTTGTTGTGGAGGTAACTTCTGGATCTCCTTTTTGCTCAGAGCTTTCCAGTTTTTTGCGTGAAATCTCTCTCTGCCATCATTTCCTCCAGCGGAACTTTTCTTCTCTATGTTCGGCAGCTTAACACTTGATGACGATTTGTCCTGTGCGGTCCATTGAAAAAGTATAGAAGAAAGAGGTCAATTTATAAACACCGATTTTTTACCATCAGTTTTAACGAAACATTCTACACTTTTTTGATAAATAAACTAGAAAAAGGATCAATTTGAACCTACCATCGTTTATAGCATAATAACAGTAAATCGAATGGAATCCAAAAGATTAAAGTTCCATCAAAACTTCTTTACAAACAAAACAACGCTTTCCGCCATCTTTTCATTTTTTGCGCGAGAAGTTGTCATGGAAACTAAAAGATTACAGCGATCATCAAGACGAGGCTGTTTACCGCTGGTCAACACGTGAGCGTGCGATACAGACAGAAACATGGCGGCTTTCTAGATGTGGTGGAAGTCTTTTGAAGACTTTTACAGCCTTAAAAATGAAGGTTAAGGTGCTATCCAGGAACCCAGCTGATTACATAAGAGAAAGCAAGTCAGATATTCACAAGATCCATCGCAATTTTGATCCATCGTTGCATCCTTTTGAAGCACCGCGGGAGTACACGAGGGCGCTGAACGCGGTCAAGCTCGAACGTGTGTTCGCTAAACCATTTGTTAGTTCGTTGGACGGGCACACGGATGGCGTGAATTGTATTGCTAGACACCCTAGGAGTTTATCTGTGTTATTATCTGGGTCTTGTGATGGAGAGGTGGGTATTTAATAGTACTCATGTTTTGGTCACAAGCTTTAGCGATCACTACACGTGGTAACCTGGTAAATAAATAAATAACACTAGTGAATAATATAAAAACCGCCATTGTCCAGTT
Source organism: Oculina patagonica (assembly GCF_052425735.1). Lineage (NCBI taxonomy): Eukaryota > Metazoa > Cnidaria > Anthozoa > Scleractinia > Oculinidae > Oculina > Oculina patagonica. The sequence goes on from NW_027558570.1 coordinate 8,640, forward strand.
GCAAGGAAATTATATAGATTTTATTTATTTATTGCAATTCTTGGTAATAAAAATGTTGCAGTTAGGAGCCCAAAAGAGTGACCACTTGTAATTAGCATTCTCAAGTGGTCATCATCCAATCAGAAGCTTAAACAGCTTCCAGTTTTTACTTCTTTTTGGATGAAATCTGCTAAAAAAATGTAATAAATTAATAATGGTCACAGTTTTGGGCTCCTTGACGTTAAAGAAAAAACAAAACAAAACAAAAATACAGAGAAAAATGTGCAGGCAAAAAGTGCTATGTGACTTATAATGATAGTGATAAAAATGATTAATAGGAGCAACAAAGAACTCAGGGCCACTATGGCTCATCTCATTTACATGTGTCAGAATGCTTTGTAGAATGAGCATAACACAACAGTTGCTATTCTTATTAATGACATGCAAATAAGTGGCCCTGTATTCTTTAATTTAGCAGGTGAACTGTCTTTCTTGACAAAGGCCTTGAATAAATGATACCCAAAGCTAAACCCCTGGGGGAAAATTGTTACATGAAATCTCCCCCATTTGTTCATTGCCTGTTCATCTCACATCTAAAGACATTTCAATGTTTTAAACGTCTATGCCAAGGTCCTTCTTTGTTTTAACCCAACATAAACATCCTGAATCCCAGGTGATTGAATTCTGGATCAACAAGTCTGGGTTCAAGCACTGGCCAGGATCAATTTGTTGTGTTCTTGGGCAAGAAACTCAGATTCACACATCCCCTATCTCCACCCAGGAGTATGAGTGTCAACAAACTGTTTGTTCATAACACATTAAAAGTATCTACCCTTCTCTGACATGTATTGGTATAGACCAGTTGCTATTGTTTAAAAAACACAAAACTTTATAATTTTTAATGCTGAACATGTTTTAGATTCGCCTGTGGAATTTACCAAGACAAGAATGCCTCAGAACGTTAACAGCACACACTGGTTTTGTCCGTGGCTTATGTGTCAGTCCATCTGGGGATTCTTTCATTTCTGTAAGTTTGATTCAGTGCAGTTGTTGT
>NW_027558571.1:0-9654 GCF_052425735.1 Oculina patagonica
GTTTTCAACTGTGTGCTCGTTAAGCTAAAAGAAAAGCAATTGCAATGAAGGCAAACAAGTGAATCAGTGAGAGCTCAAAGCAATGCAAGTAGCCGATGCCAAGCGCTGGTTTAAGTTTTACAGTTTTCTACCTGATTTTGTACATATAGCTTTTACACTCAATAGACACCCGCTCTACAGCTAGTAACAGATTAACAAATAGACTCCATTTTAGCCGTGCGTCTGTTCAGTAATAGATCACAGATGACGTCAAAATGTGGTATGAACAGAGCGCCTCGTGGGCCATTGATGTTCATACCACATTTTGACGTCTTCTGTGATCTATTACTGAACAGACGCACGGCAAAATGAAATCTATTTGTTTTATATAATAACACAAGACTTTAGCACACTTCAGTGTCTTCAGTGTGAGCAATGCCGCCGTACCGATGAGCTAAGTTGTTTTGATTTCACTTTTAAGTTTTCGTTAACACGAAGCACTGTTAATCCGATTGAATAAACAGAAAAATGGTCAATTGAAAGTCAATGAAAAAACTAACCTTTATTCCGATTTGGAAAGTTGTTCAAATCTGTGAGCATTAACCGAAGCGTTGAACCGCAATAAGTTTGTTTCCCGTGGCGTCGTCTAACTGTACAACATCGGCCAAACTTTCATAAAGATTTCGGATAATTTCTCGAATAATTCACTGTCTTCTTCAAGCTTGTTTCGCCCAGTTAAATGCTTCGATAGGTGAACGATGCTTGGCGTATTGTTTCTCACTGAAGATTTGTAATTTAAATAAGCTGAACTGTTTTGCTTTGTTGTGGCCCCGCAAGTTTGAAAAACTTTGCCGACAACTCTGATTTGGACTATGAACTCTGATCACGCGCGCGAGTCACACCAGCGCGTGACGTCAACTATGTGTCTGTACCCTGATAGATCATAAGTAAGAACCAATCAAAATGCGCGTAGAATTCAGGTTATTATATAAAGGCTAATAGATGCGTATGTTTTGAAGTTAGGTTTTGAATGTGCAGAAAGATCGCCAGCGAATTGTAGATGAACCTTAAAAGTGTTTTTCTCCCCGATCTATACAAAGTATTGATTTCATTTTCATTTATTTTCCGGTCAGTTATAAATGCCAAGGTTTATGAATTAAAATACAAAGTTGAAAAACTCTTTGAAGCTACATAAAAATTAGGTGAACACTTACATTTTGGGCTTATTCTTTTCAGGCAGTGTACCAAGTACCTCTTATGCTATTCAATAGGTATCTCAATTCTTATGCCAGTGAAAGAGTTTTTCATTCAAAAATAAAATAAAATACCGTAGAATTCCGGTTATAAGCCCTGGGCTTATACAACTTCGTAAGGGGTTTTGGGTGGGTCTATAAGCGGAGGGGCTTATATCCGGGAGGGCTTATAAGCGGAATGAAAAAATCGTTTCGAAAAGTGTCACGGGAGTGTTGACTGAAATACGTTTTTAATTAAAAAACGAAATAAAGCAACATTTAGCCCTGTTCAGTACTGTCATCCGGTAGAGGGGGGCTTATATCCGGGGGGGCTTATAATCGGATGTATTTTTTTGTTTCCAGGTAGATGGGCCTATAACTGGGAGGGGGGGGGGGCTTATAACCGGAATTTTACGGTATGTTACAAACTCGTGAACAAACTCAATCTCAGTGTCACCTAGTCAGTGATTATGAAAAATATTTCCAACAGTGTACATCATGACAGGCTTGCATTTTCAAGCGTTATTCTTTTTCTTACTATCAAATACCTCAAAATTCATTAGCAAATAATTTGTGTTTGTAAAAGAACTTATTGTCTATACATTTTCAGGTTAACGTTATTTCAGCTTTTATTGACGGATCACAAGTTTACGGGGCCAATTGTCAAGAGGCAGAACTGCTTCGTGACCGAAAGGCTAACCTGGGATTGCTACGGGTTGTTCCGTTCCCTACAAGCTCCGCCAAATCTCCCATTCTACCCAAGGCTGGGTCGCAAACTTTCTGCAGGTCTCCTAATACTGCAATGAAACCGTGTTTCATTGCCGGCGACAGCAGAATTAATGAAAATCCAGGTAATTATTTTACATAAATAGTTGTGCGTAGTTTCTGTTAGTTATTTAACGACGTAAGGTAAGAAACCACAGAACATCTAAACTACTAGCTATTAGTTGATGGTTTTCAATGCATATGTGTGCTATGCTTTTATTTTACATGTAATACTTGTCTAGCATTATTCGCTCTTTGAAGTTTTACGAAATTTAGAAATAGTTGTGCATTGGAAGAAACCATAATTTTAGCTTATATCTTAGTATCTCTTATATATTTTAATCTTTTTAACTTCCATTTTAGGTACATTGTAAGACCTTTAGCGACTTTTTAATTTTTACTTTTTACTAGGGCCTCTAAGGATAACAGTTTTTTATTGTAAAGCTGACGGAGTAACCCTATTTAAATAAAGGCTTCTTCTTCTTCTTCTTCTTCTTCTTCTTCTTCTTCTTCATTTGAAGGTACAGTAGGATTCCGATTTCTCGAACCCTCGGATTCTCGACACTCCTATAAATTTCTCGAACCAATTTTCGTTTCCCTTTGATAGTACCTTCTTTAATTTTAACACCGATTTCTCGAACCTCCGGATATCTCGAAGCAATTTTCGTTTCCCATGGAGGTCCAAGAAATTGGGATTCTACTGTACTATAAAAGTTCAGTTTAATAATGTTAATTTGAGCTGATTCCGAATAAGTCACATTAATTACGAAGGTAAGGGACCGATCGTTAATTACGTCCCAGGGGGGGGGTGGTTTTCAAAAAAGTGTAGTGTTTCAAAACTGAACCCCCCCCCAAAAAAAAATTTTAGGTAAAAATTATACCCCCCTTCCCAATTATTGTTTGAAAAATGTACCCCCCCCTCCTGAGGAGGCCATAATTCCCTCTGTCCTTCCTAAGACAGATTTTTTATCTTTTTTATTCTCTCGTTTATTGTTTGTATTATTTTACATTGTTTAAAATATTAAAGTTTAACTGTTTGTGTCTGTCAATGAAATTGTTGTCGTTTTTGCTTTTTGAAATTTCATATAGTTGTAGGTGGTCTAGTTAGGGTATTGTTGATAAGGCCCTGGGTACGACGCTTGGTTACATAGCATTCAATATGGCAAATAACGCGAAAAGATCGACCTCGAGCAAACTGGCGAGCATCTGACGAGCAGCCGTCTGGGTAATTTTAAAGATGGCGGATTGAGAGCTTGTTCCAGGCTCAAGCGCGACCATGTCAAACAATCCTTCCCTCGGGACCTGAAATCGCGTCAAATTCTTTTCTTTTGGGATCGAGGATAGATCACTGACGTCAAATTGCCTAGACTGCTGTTGCTGTGTCATAAAATTTGACCCCCCTCGTGTTTTTTACCAGAGAAAAATTAACCCCCCCAAAAGGGGCTTGTTTTAAAATTTTACCCCCCCCTCCAAAACCACCGCCCCCCCCCCCCCTTGGGACGTAATAAACGATCGGTCACTAAAGGAAAGAATAGGCAATTTGTGGATTTAAAACGAAATCAATAGTGAAGCAAAAGTGAGGATTTAATGAAGATTTAAAATCAACATTTTTAAAAAGTTGATTTCCCGAAGTGCTAGTGCAGGGGGAGGGGGGAAGCCTGCATGTCAGTCGAAGTGTGTGTTAATATCTTCCTTATTTCATGCATTTTATACAATTATTCTTCCCTTAACTTGTCTTTCCGGATAACATATATATACCGATTGAATCATAATCCCTACTGAAGTCTCTCTATTTTAATTTCACAGCATTGATGGCGATGCACACTATTTGGGTCCGTGAACACAATCGTATCGCCAAGTACCTTCACGTTCTTAATCCATCGTGGCGCGATGAAAAACTGTTCCAAGTGGCGCGAAAAATTGTGATTGCGAAGCTACAGCACATCACGTACAACGAGTGGCTTCCTGTGTTCTTTAGTGAAGAACTGGTAAGCATGCAGAAAGAACTGAGGGTTTGAATACGCTACAGGACCTTCACTTCACTGGGCTTAATAGAAAACTAACAACTTCTACGAATGAAATTGTTCGTTTTGGAGGGAGCGTGGCCTAGTGGTTAGGGCGCTGGACTTGTAATCCGGAGGTCCCGGGTTCGAGTCCCGCATCTCCCTGCCACTAAAAGGATTTGTGTTCCGTGGCGCCGAATTTAACTCTATGCCTTGTAAAAAGCCAACTGGTCAGCCTCCTGCAATTTGGGATTTTTAACAAATTTCTCTTCTATTTACAATATTTGTTTGTTTGTTTATTTACAGTGTCCCGAATTAGGACAACAGTGCTAAAGACATCGACACTTTAAATATTTTTTTTTACTTTTAACGACTAAAACGCGACATTGTACAATACTATTCCGATTTCTCGAACCTCCAGGGGAAAAGAAAATTACGTCAAGATAATCAGGGACGGCGGAGCCGGGGGGGGCTGGGGGGCTTTAGCCCCACCACTTTTTCCGAAAAAATAAAGACTTATTAAGAGAAGAGTCTCTTAAGCCCCCCCACTTAAAGTCACTAGTCAGCCCCCCCCCCCACCTGGAAAACTGCTCCGCTGTCCCTGGATAACGGGCGGGAGGTTCGAAAATCGGGGTAAAATTTCAGAAAAATAACTTCCAAGGGAAACGAAAATTGGTTCGAGAAAAAATCAGGATTTTCGGGAAACTGAGGGTTGGGGATATCGGGATTCTGGTGTGCCTGTAAACAACACGTAAGGCCAAGGTAATTACGATACTTTCTCTCTTTCAGCGAAAACATGCAAATATTCTACTTGAACCAGCAGGGAATTTCTTTAACGGTTACGATCCAACAGTCAACCCAGAAATTCCAAACTCCTTCGCTACGGCCGCCCTTCGAGTGGGCCACACCTTGGTCAGAGATAATTTTGGGCAGTTTAACAGACAATTCAATCAACGAGGTTTTATTCCAACGAAAACATTTTTTGATCCGTCACCTCTGTATTCTTTGAGTGGTAATGGTATGAGTGGAATCCTTTTGGGACTAGTAACTCAAGCATCTCAGAAAGTAGACAGGTAGGTGTATAAGGCTGCATGTAGTCATAATTATTGCTCATTTATATAAATACGGGAGTAGTTTAAAAATCCCTTCCAGGCGGGCACAGTATAGTTGGTATGGTAAACTACAGTTTCTGAAACAAAGGGCTGGGTTTAAGGGAACAGCAAAACAATCTGCCTGTGATGGTGACGATGACGATGATGATGATGATGATGATGATGTTAAGGATGATGATGATGTTATGGATGATGATGATGTTATGGATGATGATGATGATGATGAGGATGATGATGTTGATGATAATGATAAAGATTAATGCTCATGATTGACTTGAACATTTCTCATACATTAGGTTCTTTGCACCAGCCGTACGAGAGAATCTCGTAGCAGACGGACCACCAGTAGATGGCATCGTGGGCGACCTCTCAGCTATAAACATCCAGCGTGGTCGTGATCATGGTTTACCACCATACAATCAGTTCCGAGCGGCTTGCGGCTTGGGCCTAGCCGCGTCCATTGACAACTTCACGAACGTAAACCCAGCGCAGCGTGAGAGAATCCGAGTGGCATACAACGACAATGTCGACGACGTCGATTTGTATGTTGGAGGGATAAGCGAGACTCCTCTGCCTGGAAGCATATTGGGTGCTACATTTACTTGCATTCTTGTAAAAGGGTTCGAAAACCTTCGCGTCGGAGATCGCTTTTGGTACGAAAGGAATGATTCGCACACTGGATTTACCCTGGGTCAGCTGAATGCGATACGAGAAGCCACTCTGGCAAGAGTGCTGTGCGATAACTCAGATGGGATTCTGCGAATCACTCCGAGTGTCTTTCGTGAAAGGAGTTCGGCCAATGATTTGACGGATTGTTACAATCTGAAAGTTGTCAACTTGAATGAATGGAAAGAAGGTAAGAGAAAGGGTACTCCCGTCACATCTCTGTCCACTGGGAAACTTCAAAGTCTTTCAGAGAGTAAAGATACGTCCATTAAACTGAAAAAAAAATGAGATATATTTAAAAAATTTTCTTGCCCAATGTATAGTTATGGAACATTTGCTAACAGGGCATACACCTGAGCTCTTTTAGAGTTCCTCCAAACTTAAACGAATAATATTATTCTTTAACAATACAGAAACAAAAAATGCTTGTTTCGCTTATAGGGTACTTTTAAGCCTATTTTTAAAAAAACTGTATCTTGCATCTCCCAGGCTCCAGTTTTGTATATACACTGTACTTATTTAATAAGCATGTGACGCCGAAATTAACGAGCAATTACGTCAGTATACCCACCCAAAGTAATAGCAAACTTCACATCCAATCAAAACGCATGTTTTATCATTTTCTTTCATGTTATTTTAAAATCAATACAGACCTTAACACGATTTTGCTTCATTTTACACCCACAGAACCTAGCAGAAAGGAGCCCTGCAAATATAGCATTGATGCGGAAGGCGTTTTGTCTCAAGAACAAGAACTGTCTAATGCCTCTACATCTGTGTAAATAAATGTGTAAATAGTAAGACAGATTAGGTCGCGTGGTTGCTGGCTGAGTAAAACACAGTGTCGATTTAATGATAGATTCTCAGTGGCAAAACGAATGAGGACGATTTGAAGTTAAACTTTCTGTCGGCATCCATTCACTGTTTTCAACGACTTGATCAAGCTAGTTTAAAAAAAAACACCATAAAAAAGCAATTCATAAAGTACCAATGCAATGTCATTTATGCATTTTTTTTTTTCAATTCCAAAAAATCGTGAGGTTTAATTAAGTTCGATAAGCTAGTCTGTATGGAACCGAACCGCCTTAAATAACGTAACTTGTCCTTTAAGGACCAGTTTAAATAGCGTGATCAAGCTCTCTAAACTATGTTGTATAAGCGTGACCTTCGAGTGGGCTTCTGCGTGACCAGACTATTTGTCAATATTATCAATAAGAAATTAAATGTTCATCAAGCTTGAAAATTCAGCAGCACTGGCTTAATCATTGATGACTGCATTTTGTAATGCAGTCACAAAAAAGTATAGGCACGTCAACTTGATCTTCTCCAAGAGTCACTTCTGACAATAAAATCCAAGATGGCGGTGGCGATGCCATCTTGGATTTCAGTTACCAGTGACTTTAAAGGAGTTATACGTTATAGCTACAATGTAGCTATAACGTGAGCCCATTCGACTCCATTGTTTAAGAAACGATCGAAAGCCTGCAGATGACTCTTGCAGGAAATTTGCCTTTAACCCTATTCAGACCGGGCTTTTCTGGACCTTCTCAGACCGGGGGGGGGGGGGGCTTTGGAAGCCCCCCTATGTAACTTCCAGAATATTTAAGCAATCACCATGAAACTTATAGGATGTATTGTATGTCCGAATCTCTTTCTTTTAGTATACGTCACGTGGGATGGTGACGTCACATCACGTGACAATTACATCATGATGTCAAAACAGCCGCCATCTTGGATCCGCCATCTTGGATTTCAAAATTTTTCCAAAATGCCAGAAAACCACCCAAAATCACTGCAAAGTACTCAAAATGAATAAAAATGTGCTTTAAACGCGTAAAAATGTAAAAATAGTTCCATTTAAGTTGATTTTTAGTAACAGAAACATGCAAAATTACAAATTTGGAAAAACATGCCTGTCAAAATGCCGTTGCCATGGTGATGTCAAGTTCATGACACATCATCTAACCCTACCAAATTGTTGCCAGATAAATTTTAGGAAAACTCAGAAAGTTTGGCAGCGTTTGGTTAAATCTTAAAAAAGTTATAAACGCTCAAAGTCAGCGCGGGCCTCAAAAGCCCCCCCCCCCCCGGTCTGAATAGGGTTAAAACGTCTCGCGGTCATTTGAGAAAAATAAAGTAATAGAGCTGTTCTTCTTTCTATGCTTTAAGTACCTTGTTCACTTTAGTATCAACCACATGTATGGCAGTAAACACAGAAAATTCAAGCTTAAATAACGTTTGTGTACTTTTGTATGAAATTACAGGCTATTATGTGTACAACCAAAAAGAATGGTGCCTAAACTACACGGAAAATTTAAATGGATTTACACAGAAAAGGTCAAACTTATTAGTGTTCAACATTGAATCTATTGTCGACCTGAAGGATTTATTCTGGACACACGCACGAGTTTTCTACTTGCATCCGATTGGTTCGTAGACAAAGGAATTGAGTAGGCCATGTAATAGCTTGCAAATGCACCAAACCGTGAAACTTTCCCTTTAAACCTAACGTTTTGGTCACTCTACACATATGCAGTCTATCTAGGCCCGTACTTTCTAACCTGTGATTACTACTAGTTCTTAGCTAAAAAGTTCTTCACCTGGAGTGGCTTTACCGAAAACAAAGGTCCAGCTTGCTAGAATGAAACATCAAAAACAATTTTAATAAAGAACCTTCTGGAAAGAAACAAACACCTTGACTGATATTGCAGATATTGGTGTTTTTTGTGAAAACGGATGTACGGATATTGGGTTGAAAACAATCTTTAACTCCAAGTGAATGTTGTTTTTATGCTTCATTATGTCGTTCTTTTGAGAGTCCTGTTTGTTTGTTTATTTGTGTTTGCTTAGTTAATTCCAAACAGGACTTTTAAGTAAACTCATGTTTAATTTAGAACTTAAGAAGTGATAGTTTGTGGCAGTCTTGCTTCACTGCTTTAAGGTCGCGGGGGACACCTTAGGCTCATCATTATGCATCTATTTAAAGCGTATGCACGAAGTACAACGACTCACATCGACAACTTTACGAGATATTTATGACTGGAGAAAAATATGGGCGCGTGCGCGTGATTTGTAAAAAATCCCTGTTTCTTTGATATTTTAACCAATTTAACACAACACTTAGCGATATACGTTCATATAGATTGTAGGAAGTCTTTGAGCTTATTTTTATTTAAATGTGACTATTTTTGCAACTAGTGTACTCAGAGTAATCACAAAAATATTCGGCATAAACAATCGTGTTCTTTTTGAAAACGCATTGTTCTCACCATAAAAGCGTGGAATATAATTACCATAATTACATCTCTCCTTGGCAAAATGATCGTATTTAGGTCGGGACACCTTCGGAAATCTCAAAGTTTGGACTTTTCCGACAATTTTGTGGCAGAGAATACAGCGCGGATACAGAACTTCATGACTTGCCACTGCAGATAGGTAAACTATGAATACTGTAGTGTGTCATAACAGAAGCGGAATTTTAAAAGAGCGCTTTTAGAAAGAGGTAGAAGACATTAAATTCAAATTTGCGCACTTAAACCGCCATAACTTGCTGGCAAACTTTAAATTAAAAAATCCGCTTCTGTTATGACACTCTAGAGGTATTGACTGATTAGTTTTTGACAAAATCGCAGTGTGCTGTCTTCTACTCGTTCCGCAAACTCTGCCACAAAATCATGTTTTTCCCAATTTGGCACTAACGAGGCTATAACATCGCCGTAAAATGCAATCTACCAAATAAAAGATGACATTCACAATCTTTCATCATTTCGTTATGTCTCTGTAAATTTTGAGCTTAATCGCACCCATAACAGCCGAGAAATAAGCGTTTTAAAAGATGCAGGTCAAGCAAAATTTCCCTTCATGAATTTATTCATGCTGTTGGTATCCCCCGCGACC
>NW_027558572.1:0-9644 GCF_052425735.1 Oculina patagonica
GTAAAGGTTAGCGACACGAAATATCGGAGATCCCCACTCATTCAAGGCGGACTAGAAATTCCAGTTGAAGTTGAAGTGCAGATGGAAAATTCCTCTGAAAACCAGCAAGCGCTGAGTAAATATCAAACACTTGTAGCCGAAAATTACCATGAGCCAGTTAATGGAAAGTACGTAGATGCTACCCCAAATATTCTGAAAGCTTTGGATTGTGAAGACGAATTAACAGATTAACGTCATGAGACAAACGATTAATAATTTTTTTTACATGTTCTATTGTCATCGCAAAAGTTTTGAATACCTTACCTTAATTCGCAAAAATGTTTCAGCTTGTGAAATCGCTAAAATTAAGTGACTTATGTTGCAAAATTTACGAAAAATCGCTAAATTAAAGTGTCGCTAAATACGGATTTTTCAAAATTGCTAAATTAACGTGACGCCAAAATTTCATGTAATAAGGTACCATTCTACCCCTGGTCCCAGAGGTTTTCTTCTTCTTTCTTGTCTTCTTCTAAAGGAACTTGTTTTCAATGCTTTGTCGCCAAAATTTGTTTTCTTGTTGCGTGCTTCGGCTTGGCATAGCTACCAGTTGTGTGTGAGAAATCGCTAAATTAAAGTGTCGCTAAATACGGATTTTTCAAAATCGCTAAATTAACGTAACGCCAAAATTTCATGTAATAAGGTACCATTCTATCCCTGGTCCCAGAGGTTTTCTTATTCTTTCTTGTCTTCTTCTAAAGGAACTCGTTTTCAATGCTTTGTCGCCAAAATTTGATTGAGAAGACATGAAGAGAAAACCTCTGGAACCAGGATTATACCATTCATGCTTAGTAGAGACCCTACTGGAGTGAGTTCCCCCAAACGGCATGGCCCAAAAAGCAGAGGCAATGTATAAAATAAAATCACGACATCTGCATTAAGTATTGATAAAACAGTTACATCAATTAAAAATTTAGACAAGCGACATGGGGAGCCCCTTTTGTTACAGAGCCTCTTACTACCACATTATGGCTGCTGCAGGTGAAAAGAGAAAACTTTTGTATAAAGTCCGCAATTCAGTTAGCTGTAAATGTGGTCCTGTGTAGCCTGGCTCTGTCAGCTTCGTATAAAATTAATATTTCCCACAAACAATCTGACAATCTCATCCTGTTTCTCTTGGGATGAGTTTCTTGTCTAACATATACAAGAAATGTGAATCCTGCCTTGAGAGACAGGATTGTCTTGTTAGGTGTAGCGTTACATTTGACCAGTACTTTAGAACACTTGTTAGTAAAACAGCATATCCCACATTCCCGCTCCTCACCCTCAGTCAAGTCGGAACTGGCCAGCCAGGCTGGCATATTTAAGAACAGAATTTCGGTATTAGTCAGATTTTGTCCAGTCAAATCGATGTAAAAATATAATACACTGTTGTGGTGGATTTGTGGCAAAATCTCATGAAAGACCAGTTTTACATTCAAAGCCACCAGACTGGCTGGCCAGTTCTGACTAACGGTAGGTGCCCTTAAATTTAAATGCATACACCGAATGCAAATATGGCGGACCACTCGGTCGGTGCCTGGGACGAGCTGCATGAAAGCGAGGCTAGTCAGGCTTTGGTTTTTTGTTTTGACAATACTTTCCTACAAAAATCTTGCTTATTCGTCTATCCGGTTTGTTTCCGTTTCGATGCGCCTATGTATTGGACTTTGCCTCTAGGGGAAAAAGTGGATCAATGCAATTCGTTGACATGAAAGAAAGGAGTTCACGATCGCACGGGAACTATTGATGTTTGTTCAATAGATTTCAGTTTAGAAGATCTTAGGAAAAAAGTTTAAATGATGAGCTTATGTGGTGTCTGGTGGTGTTTCAGCACAAGTTGCATGGCTAGTACCTTCCCCAAGGTAAAGAAAAGCTCCACTTCCAAGACATCCTCTGTCTCAAAAGAAGTAGTTCATGTCCGGCTTTGTCCGCATCCGATCCACTCGCACGGAGTCGCGCGAAACAAATACTAACCAAGTGAATGAAATTCAACTGCTCTCATAGTTGAAGATAGTGAAAGCATTGAGCTAAATGTGATCGCCTACACATTTTCTTAGATCTTTTAACCCGAAATGTAATGAACAAACTTTGTAAAAAGTTCCTACGGCGATCGTGAACTCCTTTCCTTCGTCTGATTTCCCCTTAGAGGTGAAAGGGGAAACTAGCAAAGAAACTTTCTCTGCTGTGGTAGATTCTTTTCCCTTCAGGTGGCATTAGCGAACCCAAAAACTCATAGGAAGGTCGAAACTTAACAGGCCAGATCGACCACGAAGCAAGGCTTTTCTAGGAAAGAATTGACTAGCCTCGCTTTCATGTGACTCGTCCCAGGCACCGACTGAGTGGTCCGCCATATTTGCATTCGGTGTATATACATAAAGATTTACAACAAAAGCAAAGTTTCTGAAAGACCGGTTTTGATACAGTTTTTTGTAAACTGTCAGTGTGGCTTATCATGGAGTTGATACCTTGTGTGGTAAAAAGCATCAAGTGTAACTTTAAGTGGGAATACATTTATGTATGTAGTTACTACAAATTTACCTTTTTTTCTTTTTTTCAGTTGGTAAGGACTACACTCTGTACAAGTGAGTAGTTATTGTTTTTACTTTCTAGTGTAAACCCGAATCACTGTAAATTTAGACTGACATAGTATCCTCCATTTTATTTATTTAACACTTGTTCTGAACATGAAGGGACAGGTGTAAAATAAGGGAGTTTTTATACAACTGTCAGACTCTCTGGCAGTTTGAATATTTAGAAGCATTAATGAAAAATTAATTCGAACAATAAGAATCATTGACACCACATATATTCAAATTTTCAATATTCAGTTTCCATTGCTTGTAGATTATTTGGTTTGTTTATTTTATCCGATAAGTAACATCTAATGGGTCAAAAACCCAGGATCAAACACACAACATATACTTATAACTTTCTACAAAATCATCACTGCTTTGTTCAGTGGCAGTGTTATGAGTCAATCTTCTTTTGAAAAATGCTACACAAATGTTTTAGACTTAAGTTACATGTAGATAAATACAAAATTAATGTAATATTTCCCACATTTTAAAACCAGCACTCCAGTGTCCAAAAATTTTTTTTTTTTGAAGAGTTTGAAATTGAGACTATCTTCTTATTTATTCTTCTGTGTAATCAGGAGTATTAGGTATGCAGGGAATGACAATAAAATAAGCTACATTACAAACCGTCGAAACAGAAGTTACCTTAACACTTTAATTAATGTGTTTTTGTTGATATACTTTTCTTTTTGTCTGAAGGAGTTTTCTAGATTTGGGTGCGGGCCTGAGTGTAGGATTGAGTGGCCTTGCTGCAGGATTTGCCATTGGCATTGTTGGAGATGCTGGTGTTAGAGGAACAGCCCAGCAGCCTCGTCTTTTTGTTGGCATGATTCTTATTTTGATTTTTGCTGAAGTTCTTGGTCTGTATGGACTGATTGTTGCCTTAATCCTTACCACAAAGAATGCTGGAAAATAATCTTGCCTGATAAAGAACACATACCTAAATAACATTATTTTGGAATTAGTGTGTGCTGCATCTTCCTGGGCAACTGCTGAAGCTAATTTTTGTCACAGATTATGTTAATTTCCGTCAGACTTGATATATTTTTGTTGTCATGTTGTCAACTGGTGAAGAAAAGAATTATCCAAGGTGACATGCCAAATATTTGGTTTAATATTAGATTTCTTTCTAAGAATGTCATCATGCTATGATTTGTAATGGTTTTGTTTTAAAAAAGTTATCTAGCAATTAGTCCATTAAAGATTAATTTTATCATGATGTATACTGTAGAAAATGCTCAAATAAACTGATGAATAATTATAAAATTCCACTGTGGAGGATGCAAAAAATTGTATACAAACTTTTAGCCCATACCTCAAGTTACTTTTCTTTAGTTCTAAGGTTGTGCCCTAAAATTTCTTTTTAAATTATTACAGTACTGTGATTTACTGGTTATCTATCATTTTTAAAACGTGCTTCCATTATCTTCACTCTTGGGACTTCTCTTATTATTACAAGTTATTAAAATAACTTGTAATAATTTGTAATTCCTATGGAGACGTCCTGTGTGGAATTTTCATGGCCTGGACCTGTAAGTCACTAGAGCACAGGCAGACCACTCAATTTGACAGACCTGTCAAGCATCAAGTGAACGCTCTTATTTCCTTTTGTTATTTCATGTTTCAAATTCCTTTGGTCCAGAATCTTGCACTGATCATGTTTAGAAAGCTACTTTTTGACTTCAGGATGGCTTTTCTCTGAAAATTTTGGAAGGACGAGGCTATAATTTGAACAGGCACAAAGAAAAAATAATCTAGTCAATTGGATGCTGGGATTTTTGAGGTGATAATTTTGATATTTTTGCATCAGTTCAAGCTTGAATTGGACAAGGTTGCAGCCACCGGCTATCAAGCTGTCTGCCTTGTCTCTCCGTTTGATAAAGCCAATGGTCAAAAACAAATCACTGAAATATCACTTTTAAAAACTTAAAACATCATAGAAAGGTGGACAAAAGACCACTAATTTTTTATGAGTCGACTAAGATTTCATCTAACTTGAAACTGAGATATCCAGATCAAGGTGAACCTAAATGGTATTGTTGAAGTGCCTTATTCATTATTGCCATAGATTTCTTAAAATTTCTTTAGTTTGTCGATCTCCCGTGAAGTGCATACACTGTAGGTTGGTCTGCCTGTGACTAGAGTAAGTAAATCAAAGCAGCAGGGAAAAAAAATTTTTGTGTGACGACACTATGCAAGAAGACGGGCAAGAAGAATAATGTGATGCTAAATACTGTGACATACACTGTACATGTTAAACTGTAATCAGGATGTAGAAGGTGTTCATTAAAATGATTTCAAACACATTATGTAGTTTTAAAGATTGTTTCTTTACCAGAGAGTATGACCATAAGCAGCTCTGTTTTTTTTTTTTTTAGTTAAGCCCCCCCCCCCCAAAAAAAAAAAACCAAAAAAAAAACACCTTGACATATAAAACAAAAAGCCGCTGTATGTACCCTAACTGATACATGGTATGAAACAGGCCCCCTCTTAAACAAGCCAATCACTCTATTAAACCCCCCTCTCCCTCGAAAGGTCCTCAAACACCTGGCCGCAAAGTGTGGATAATGTTATCAGGGTTTGTACGGGTCCAGGAAAGTCCTGAAATTTTATTGTGGCACTTTCTAATAAATAAATAATAAAATAAATAATAAAAAGTATTTTTATAGTGCCAAAATCCACTAATTGCTCATGGCGCTTTACAATAAAAAATATTAATAAAATGATGTTAAAAAGTTGAAAAACTCTAAAAAATTTAAAAAACGGATATTTACAGATATAAGTTCAAATGTACCTAAAAAATAATAGTAATTAAAAAGCCTGTTTAAAAAGGTACGTTTTTAAATGTCTCTTAAAAATGTCAATAGAAGGACTTAATCTAAGTTCAAGTGGGATTGTGTTCCACAGTCTTGGGGCTGCCACGGCAAACGCTCTCTCTCCATATGTTATTGCTTTGGGGGTCGCAAGAAGGTGCTGTGTAGATGATGTTAAAAATCTCCGAGAGGTGTGATAGTAAAATAACTCTTGCATGTAGCAAGGCGCTGCCCCATGGAGAGCTTTGTAGACTAGTAAGAGAATTTTGTAAATTATACGATAGCGGACAGGTAGCCAGTGTTATGATCGAATTTCCTAGTATGTGTAATAATTCGAGCTGCCGTATTTTGAACGGATTGTAATCTTGAGTTCTTTCTAGGGGTAGAAAGTCCTGGGAAAAGACTACCGGTGTCACAGCCGATTTTGACCCCCGGTCAATATCCGCTAGCGGATATTGACCCCCTTTGCCGATTTTGACTCCCCCTAAACAATTGTTATTTAAGCTTTGTTTCCCTCTTACTCAAACTAGAAAAAAACGCGGTGTTAGCAACTTTACTTAACTTTAAACTAAAGACAACGAGAGAATATTAAACACACAACAGTAAATGTGTTTTTACGCTTTCGGTATAAGAATAATTATCATACCGTGAACAGGTACCGTATT
The DNA here is from genome assembly GCF_052425735.1 of Oculina patagonica. Classification (NCBI taxonomy): domain Eukaryota; kingdom Metazoa; phylum Cnidaria; class Anthozoa; order Scleractinia; family Oculinidae; genus Oculina; species Oculina patagonica. The sequence continues at coordinate 6,073 of NW_027558572.1, forward strand.
TAATCGAATAAGCGCCGCCCCCGAATAAGCGCCTCCCTCGAATAAGCGCCGCATCTGGGACAAAAAAGTTAATAAGCGCTGCCCCCGAATAAGCGCCGCAGTCCCGATGCAGAGCTTATTTGAGAAATTCTGTTTAACTAAAAACGGCACTATAAACACTATAAAGCAACTCTTAAACAAACTTGGACATTTCTTTCCATCAAAAGCGATGCTTTGCAGTTCAAAAAGTGATTGTTTTACCGCTCGCCCATTTGTTTTAACATTCTTACAATACGTAGTTCTGTAAATGTTGTGAAGGCCGCGAACTTTGCCAGGACAGCTAGCGCCACTTCTCTCTTCGGCAAGAGACGAATACTGACACTCAAAAGACGCTATTTTCGATAACTGCAAAATATTAGATTCTTTGTGGCGTCCAAATTTTAAATAAGCGCCGCCCTCGAATAAGCGCCGCACTTGTCGCGCGTAAAATTAAATAAGCGCCGCGGCGCTTATTCGAGTAAATACGGTATTTACCGTATTTTCTCGATTAAACGCCGGGCCCCGAATAGACGCCGGGTCTCCAAGGTGGAGTGGTAATTAAGCCGTTCAGGCATTTATTTGAGGTGTAACATGCTTCAGGTATAATGGCAAAATGCATTCATGTCACAAATAATGATTAAAAGCCCTTTCTTAATACAAATTTTGCTCGAATAAACTGCACCATTCAAATAAACGCCGGATCCACGAAGCCAAGTTTGAAATAAACGCCGGGGGCGTTTAATTGAGAAAATACGGTACTCTTGTTTCACAAATAATTCAAAGGGATAAAACTCGCGTTTGCGCTTTTTGTGAAAATCGTTTTATTTCAAGTTCAGACGTATACAACAAGCTAACCAAAAAAATCAATTGTTAATTTGGTTCTGCACTTTAGCCTAGGATCAACTAAAATGACACTTAATTTTCGATTGGAAAACGTTGCTTCGGGCCGTGTTGAGGATAAGCGTAACATAGATTTTGCAATGCGCATGCATGCTGTGTTTGGTAAACACCGAGACTTACCTTGTCTATTTCGTCTTTTCAATGTTCATGAAATATTCGTATTAACATTTAATCGTCTTTTCTTTTATTCGTTTACGACTCCAGGAGTACGATAGCAAAGTAATCGAGTATGATCACTTTTGACGGGGGGGTCAAAATTCGCGAAGGGGGGTCAAAATCCGCTAGCAAATATGGACACCCGGGGGTCCAAATCTGCTAGTGGATTTTGACCGGGGGGTCAATATCCGCTAGCGAATTTTGACCGGGGGTCAAAATCGGCTACAGTAGGACACCGGTCCTGGAAACATTCTCGTCCCCTAGCCTTTTCGTTTCTCTCAGCCGGCTTGGCACGAGAAGCCCAGCCAGCTAAGAGAAACTTAGGTTATGGGGACGAGAATGGAATGAAGTAACAACTGAATCCTCAAAACTAACATCATGTACAGACAGTACGGAGAAATACTGATCGAGATCTTGGGGTGAAAGGGTTAAATGTAAATTTTGAAGTCCTGGAAAATTCAATCTGGGTCCTTGAAAAGTCCTGAAATATTGTTTGTGAAAATGGGGTACGAACCCTGTGATATAGTAAGTTTTGTCAGCACGTTTTCACTGGGTAATAATTTATCTGATGGATAGAGAAAGAGAAGCAAGAATTTTTATGAAGATTTTTTTTAATTTTCTTTTACTCGTGGCTTTACTTGCATGATGTTTTAAGCCGTTTTTCTGTGCACAGTGTTCAGGTATATTTTTTGGAAATTGCTCAACCCCCTCCCCCTACGCACAGGCATTATTATTTTTTGGAGGGGTGGCGGGGTGTCCCCGTGTTACATTGAGGTGCGCAGTAGTTTATGGGTAAACTGACTGGAACGCCTGGCGATTCAGTTGAAAATGTCTTCCTTTTCTTGGATGCTGAAGTCTGTGATCTCAGGCTGTTGTAACGATTTTAAAGCCGTTTACACGTTATGTTCCTTAACAGTTTTCAGGAGGTTCTCTTTCCAAGGAAGGATTAATGGGATTCTTCACTTTCAACAATCGAGAACAATTGTTTTGTCTTCCTCCAGAAAAAGAAATGAACATGAAAGCTACAAAGGAGAACGAGGAGGGCAGAAAACGGTCTTGCTTGTGGACAAGACAGGTTGTCAACAAGGTGAGATGTCGCTTACAGAAGCGCTGCGGATGGCTCGAGAGAAATCGCTAGAACTTGTTTGGGTTAACAAGAATGACAAAACCGCAGTGCCAGTCTACAGAATGATGTCCAAGCTTGATATAAGAATCAAAGCACGGTCTCTAAAACCACCCAAAACAAAGAAGATCGAAGTTACTGACAAAATAGAATCTCATGATTTGAAGTTCAGGGTGAAGCGTATCCAACAGTATTTGGAGAAAGGCCACCAAGTGAAACTTTTCGTTAAAAACAAACGCAGGACTAGCTCAGAGGATAAATTAGACATCATAAAGAAAGTACAGCAAGAAATTGAGGGTGCAAAAGTTGAAAGGCCAGTTGAGGAGACTCCACAACTTATAAGCTGCATCTTTAAACCCAGTCGTGGTGCAAGTGTCAAGGCAAATTCATCTGAAAATTGACTGAGAGCAACAAGGCACATTATATACACATATGGAGCTAAGCGATTTTTGTCAGTGTATCATACTCAGGTATCCAGTTATTGTAATGACTGGTCTGATTAAGGGACCGGTCATTTATATGTAGAGGGGGGGAGGGAAAAATATGTTGGAAAGGTCAAAATTTCTGTAAGGCCCCCCTCCAGGCCATGTAAGTAGCAAGTGACCCCCCCTTCTTTATTCAATATTTACGTTATGACCCCCCCCCCTCACCTCATATCTTCTTTATATGCCTTAAGTAATTATTAAATGCATGTTACATACAATCTTAATTGCACACTTGTTCTGATGCACAAAGGCTGGATCAACACTTAGTCAGCCAAGGCTTCTTTGCTATGGATACTCTTCCAGCAATAGGGCAAATTTTGGACGAGTTATGTGTATAGTAAACATACCTCAATTATAAAAGTGATAGTTTTTACAAATTATGCTCTCATGGTGAACACAAATGTAATAACCATGCAAAATATAATCTTTTTCAATGATTTTCCTAAAGTGTAAAAGAACTACTTTCTTGTTGTTATATCATGTTTTATTACTTCTTGGGCTATTGCAGTGATAATCATTTTGTAAAAAGAAATAATTTCAGTCAAACCAGATATTAAAGCAGATAGGTCTGGATTCTTTTAATATTTAACTAAAATTTGAGATAACAATGGAGTTTAGAGTGCAAACAGTATTTCTGCAAAATACAAATCACTATAAAAGTTGTACATAATTAGTGGAGTTTAAACAAAAGAAAACAATAGAAATAGCATAAAATTGTACAATTTAGCGTCACTGTTTCACTTATAGTGTTTGCACTCTTCTATTTAACTGTTTTACCCACCTCAAACTGCTGATCCCCCCTAAACTTCTTTATAAAAAATTTTAGCCCCCCTCTTGCCACTCTGAAATAGCCTTGACCCCCCTTCTTTTTTCCCTCCCCCCCTCTGACT
>NW_027558573.1:0-9644 GCF_052425735.1 Oculina patagonica
TTTAAAAATGGACCTGTAACCAGGTGGTTGATTCATTAAGAAATAAAAACGTTACTCTGGTTAAAAATTTTGTAGTAAAATGTTCGTAAAATATCCACAATGTCCCAACGTTTCGGCTTAAACTAAAGCCTTCATCAGGGGAAAGTGATAAGTGAATACAAAAAGCACGTTCTTATATAATATGCAAATCGAGAGCTAATGTTTGTCCCTAAAGGCTAAATTTAGAAATTGGTGCGGTAAATGCATGCCGTCATCGCGGTTTAGCGGATTATTGCAAGTGTTAATTTCCCAAGCCTCCAGAATACGTCTTTTGCGCCAATTTGTGCTTGTACGTAAGATCTTTGACGATTCCCACGAGATGGTGTGGCCAGAATGAAAACAATGTTCCGCTAAAGCTGACTTGTGTGAGTGTTTGTCTTCAACTGCTTTTTGATGCTCTTTGAGTCGGGTGGAAAATTTTCGTTTCGTTTCTCCGATGTAGCTTTTGTCACAAACTTGGCAGGGAATTGAATAAATTGCGCCACGAGTCTGATCTTTTGGCAATGGATCTTTCGGTTTTGGAAACAAATTGCCGATGGTTTGGTGTGGTTTTAAAGCGACTTTGATATTATAATTGCTTAAAATTCGCTTGATTGGTTCCGTAGTACCCTTGATGTACGGCAGAATGCAGAAACCTTTTTTGTCATCCGGTGCAGTTGCAGCCGTTTGTTGAGAAGGTCGTTTCGGTTTGCTTACATCAATCACAAAAGCGCTTAGGGTACCATTCGCCCTGAGTGCCGCGGTCACATGTTGCATTTCCTTTGACTGTTGATCAACAGAAGATGGAATAGTTTTTGCACGATCAGTCAAAGACTTGACCACAGCCCTTTTGTGAGCAGCCGGATGGTGGGAGTCAAACGAGAGATATCTTTCTGTGTGTGTCGGTTTGCGATAGACTTTAGTGGAGAGTTGGCCATCGTCTTGTCGACAGACAGTGACGTCAAGAAAGGATATTTTCCGTTCTGTTTCTCTTTCTATCCAATTTACGGTTGAAAGAGAAACAGAACGGAAAATATCCTTTCTTGACGTCACTGTCTGTCGACAAGACGATGGCCAACTCTCCACTAAAGTCTATCGCAAACCGACACACACAGAAAGATATATCTCGTTTGACTCCCACCATCCGGCTGCTCACAAAAGGGCTGTGGTCAAGTCTTTGACTGATCGTGCAAAAACTATTCCATCTTCTGTTGATCAACAGTCAAAGGAAATGCAACATGTGACCGCGGCACTCAGGGCGAATGGCTACCCTAAGCGCTTTGTGATTGATGTAAGCAAACCGAAACGACCTTCTCAACAAACGGCTGCAACTGCACTGATGACAAAAAAGGTTTCTGCATTCTGCCGTACATCAAGGGTACTACGGAACCAATCAAGCGAATTTTAAGCAATTATAATATCAAAGTCGCTTAAAACCACACCAAACCATCGGCAATTTGTTTCCAAAACCGAAAGATCCATTGCCAAAAGATCAGACTCGTGGCGCAATTTATTCAATTCCCTGCCAAGTTTGTGACAAAAGCTACATCGGAGAAACGAAACGAAAATTTTCCACCCGACTCAAAGAGCATCAAAAAGCAGTTGAAGACAAACACTCACACAAGTCAGCTTTAGCGGAACATTGTTTTCATTCTGGCCACACCATCTCGTGGGAATCGTCAAAGATCTTACGTACAAGCACAAATTGGCGCAAAAGACGTATTCTGGAGGCTTGGGAAATTAACACTTGCAATAATCCGCTAAACCGCGATGACGGCATGCATTTACCGCACGAATTTCTAAATTTAGCCTTTAGGGACAAACATTAGCTCTCGATTTGCATATTATATAAGAACGTGCTTTTTGTATTCACTTATCACTTTCCCCTGATGAAGGCTTTAGTTTAAGCCGAAACGTTGGGACATTGTCGACTGACTATTGTTAAAAAATACCAAAAAAAATGTCGTGGTAGGAAAATGACAGTACCAAACCCAAGTAATCGTCTCGCTTTTGGTTCAATGCAAAGTCACATGTTCCTACAGCTTTGTTACCTTATTCTTACTAATTTTCGCGATTTTAAAATAATCGCGAAACCGTAGGCCCGGTTCAAACGTCGAACTTTTCATGTGCCGAATCTAATAATTAGCTGAATTAGGTTCGGCACATGTAAAGTTCGACGTTTGAATCAATTAGGCTCGACAGATTTGTATTCGGACAGGCCCAGTCGGATAGAACGGCAAAAGTTCGACACGGATTCAGACGTCGCACATTACATGTGCCGAATCTAATGCATAAATTACGCTAACGTATTTGTAAATATAAGAGGGTTTGTGATTGGCTAGTGAGTGGTCATGAACGCGGTCATGCATAAAATTTAAGGCGCCACGTAACGCTCTGGACCGCAAAATAATCATGACTGCCTTCCAACGCACAAACTCTAGCTGTTACTCGATTGCATTCGTATCCTGTTTCGTTTTTGGTTTTTGAATATACCTCTAAAATGGAAGGAAACAAAAAACAAGACTGAAAACTAAAGGTAGTAGTTAAATTACAGAACTGGCTGATGCTAAAGACATTTGACCAAAGCCTGGCAACTGTACTTTAAAAACTGCTGTTTTTTATTTTATTTTAAACCACAAAGGGATATGCTCTCCCACTGAACGGTGTTCTTGTTCATTTTATAAAGTGTGCGACTTGAGAAGTCCTTGTTTTTCTCTGGGCACAGAATGAGTTCGGCACATGAAAAAGTTCGACGTTTGAATCAACTGCCGAACTTAATTATTTGGGTCGACCCAAATAGGTATTAGGTTCGGCACATGAAAAGTTCGACGTTTGAACCGGGCCTTAGTACGGGCGAAAAATACATTGCGCGAAATTTAAACACGCGAAAAATAATACCAAATTATATGTCAGAAGTGAACAATAAATGTTTGGTTCTGCAACTATCTACCTTTAAAAATATCTTTCCGTCTTGTTTTTTACTAGCACCCTTTCTCTAATTACTGTTTCGAGCTTGTAAATTGGTTCAAAACCTCTTTAGTACAATCACTAAAGTTTTCGTTTGCAGACTCCTTGTAGTTACATTGAGCCAGACCTATGTGTATTTCCAGTAATTCCTTAGTCTTCGACGACTGATCCATAAAACACTGACAAAATTGCGAAATTTAATAAACTTTTTCTCTAATTTTTTTTGCAATCGCAAAAATTAATACTCGCGAAATTCGGCTCTCGAATTTTCGCGAAATTAAGTACGCGCGAAAAATAGTAAGAATTAGGCAGTACATTTGTGTATTGGTGACACCTAAATACTGCGTTATCCATTTCATGTTGAAAAGGGCCGATTTAACTGCATCAAATTATTTTGAGCTTAAACAAAAAGCTCTTTTTCACTCCCAAACTATGCTACCACAGCACGAACCCTCAGTATCAAGAGTTGAATTATATTACCTCGCTGCCAGGTCGGGTGAGCAGAGGTTTTCATTTGTTGATCAGTCATGTAGTTCCACTCAACCTCGGCTGGGAATTCCTGATGTTCAATGAGGAAGGCGCTGTACATGTTCAGAGCGAAAAAATCCGCTGTTCCTTGGATCAGCTGCTTCTCTGGCTCACTTATTTCTGGAAGTCTGGCAGAATGAAATACCATACTGCGTTAAATTTGTGTAGAGGACCACTGCATGTGTTGGCAAGCGGGAGTTAAGGGCTCCAACCAAAAGATATCATTATATTTTTGCAGAGCTTATAACTAATCAAAAAAAGTAATTGTTGACGAAGCTAATAAATTTTCGAGTCCTATTCGGGCCATTCAGACTAGCCTACACTGCCTGAGTTTATCCCACTTTCCAACGGTCCGATTTTTATAAGGAGAAATTGAACGATTTTTTAAGTGAATGTCGTAAAACCAAAGCCAAAGTGATCACACCGGGCCGATCAAAGCAAATGCAACTAACACAATAAAGCAATGAGAACTAAAGGAAAGGCATGCAATAGGAGAAAAGCGCGGAAGAACGCGCGTCTGGCAAATCAATTTTTGTTTTTGCTTTGATTGGTTGAAAAGACAGCATGTCTGCTTTGATGTAGTTAAACCACGTGGCATGAATTTTTCTTACCAATCATGTTAATTAACCGTCTTAGCGAATGCAAAACCAAAGTGAACAAAACTACTTTCAGTTTGGGTCCGGCTGCCGTCGGAAAGCGCGGACGGACTCACACAGTTTATATAACATCTCGAAGTTTTTAAATCATTCCTACCTATTGGGAATTCCTTTAGCCTCGCTTTTCTCCTTCACGGTTTTCTTCATGACGTCAGGCCAGTCTCCGTTGACAAATACTGGATGAGCAAACCACCCGAGCCACCATTCTATGCTGCGGACAGCGGCTTCTTTGTCAGCTTGCGTGTCAGACTTGGGCTCTCCCCAGTGCACATTGAGGATTATGGATACTTTGCCTTGCTGTGAGGCGCGGAAAACTTGATCGTAGGTATGCCATGCCTTGGCATGAGCAAGAAGCATTACATAGGCAACTAGCAAAAAAAGAAGTCGATTTGAAGCAAATGTGTTTGGGGAAGCTAAACCTCATTCTGCGCCCCAGTAATAGTAAAATATATGGAAAAGAACCTCGATATCACGAAATCTCGTTATAGCGCACATATTTTGCCAGTCCCTTGGCCCTTCGTTATTTCGAGGTTCCACTGTAATATGGAAAATTATAAGTTGGAGTGGGGAGGGCCAGAAACCCTATTCTGGGTGGGCTTATGTAGGGAAATCTTGTTTATAATAAATTGCCTCATTAGCATAAGCAATTTAGTTTTTGATCAAGCTACAAAAATTTCTATTCTGAATATCGAAAGAACATGGCACGATAACGGCCTTCGCATTAAATTTGAGCCTGATATATTAAATTCTTTTTTCTGTGACGCGGGTTTGAAAACTCAAAATTTTACAAAGAATGTGTGGGCTCACTTTCACTTTTACCATCCAGAGATTTTGCAGGTTTTTTGAAGCTAAATTTTGCCGATAATCAAGTTTCACAAGCTCTGTAAACGTCTGGAGTCAAATTGTATAAAGCATGATGCCTTCTGTACGCAAAGTCGTATGCTAACAAGGCAAAATGTAAACAATGACGTCAGCAAACAGCGCCCTATATCCTGAGGCGCTGATAACCAGAATGTTAGTAGACAGATGGGCCGGGGGAGGGATGGAGGATGGGGGGGGGGGGGGAGCTATATCGGCATTTTACGGTGCTATAAAATTCTACATTTTACCATTCTAAATTGTTACTGGCCCCGTCCTCTTTTGAATGTTTGTTTTGCTGTTTTGTTTGTAGAAGCTTCACACATTTTACTTTTAAGTCCGTTCCGTATTTCTAAACCCACAATTCTTTCTCTGAATACAAAGAATTAATTATTAAATATTTACGTCTGCGGTGTATTACCTTTGTATGTGGCTGTGCTAAGATCTTTCTTGCCTGGAGGTGTTAAGCCGAATCCGTGACCTAACAGAGCTGCCTCCCAAGGCTCGTTTATTGTAATCCACCACTTGACTCGGTCACCGAACGTTTCGAAACAAAACTTGGCGTATTCGTTGAAAATGTCTGCTATTACAGGATTCAACCAGCCATCGTACTTGTCTTGCAACGCCTGGGGCAGATCAAAGTGGTATAGAGCGACCATCGGAGTGATTCCGGTTTCTAGCAGCGAGTCGATCAAGTCGTTGTAGTATTTCACTCCAGCCTGATTCACCTCGTCAAGCGTACCTTTCGGCAAAACTCTAGACCAGGAGATTGAAAACCTGTAATACCCTACCCCGAGGTTTTTCAATAGCTTGACATCTTCGTCAGTTTTGTGGTAGGAATCGCAAGCTACATCGCCTGTTTGATTCTTGTAAGAATTGCCGCCTGCCTGAGTGAATTTATCCCAGATGCTAGGCCCCTTACCGTCCGCATCCCAGCCGCCTTCCACTTGATACGCTGAAGTCGATGTTCCCCACATAAAATCTTCAGGAAATTCGCCATAGAAAAACTCATCTTGCCTTTCTGCCATGACTTCCAAGCTTAGAAGCAAGAGAAAACGAATCAGCAACGATATTACCATATTGCGTGACGTTTTTGTGGTCGCAAATTTTCCGTGTTTTCCGCGCGATCACTTGAGATGAATGTTAATCAATTACTATTGTTTAAAAACAATACGGTCTGTGGGCCACAACAAAAAGTAACATACCCCATTGTTTCTCACGATATTTGAATTTGACGTAAATGACGTATTGCGCGGTTGATTGACAGAAGAATTGCGTGACTAGCGACAAAACAGGAAGCACTTCTGTCCCCTGGTTAAACAAACATCTGAAACTTTTGAATGTTGCAGACTCGATTTCCGCCGCTTTCTCGAGACCGGTCTTTACTCCTGGGCTCATTTTCCGAACAGCGGCTGGTAATCATACCTGATTAAAACGTATTTCTGTTTGATTTTTGTTCTTTTTCTTGTAAAAGTTGGTTTATTCTTCCCCTGCCCCTGCCGTATTATAGACTACGAGCAGTCCCTATTTTTTCGCAGAGTCCGTCGAGCTTGAAGCGAAAAAAATTACGCGCGAGGGGAAAAGGCGGGGCGAGGCGAGAAGCGAAAAAAATATTTTTTTTGCTTCTCGCCTCGCCCCGCCTCCTCCCCCCGCGCGTAATTTTTTTCGCTTCAAGCTCGACGGACTCTTCGAAAAAAATTTCGCTTCAAGCTCGACGGACTGCGAAAATATAGGGACTGCTCGTAGTCTACCTGCCGTATAAATATGCAAATTCGAAGAAATCCCGCCAAAGTGCGCGAAATCTGATATTCGTCACCACTCCTCTACCGCGAACAAAGACACAAAGAAGTCAGAAAGCCCGGCGGGAAAAGCTGGGAAGGATCGAATGATTTGCATAAGAATCATCAAATTTACATTTTTTTTGCAACTAATCGCAGTATTTTTTGTATCTGGAGCCAGAATGTTGGTAAGCAAGTACTTAATTAATTTGTATTCGAATTATAATTTGTCTTCTTTATTGAAAAAGACAATTGAACAAGACAAATGAATTTTTGATGAGGCCATCCCAATAAAATGTTTCGTTTTCTATCGTCTCTTGTGATGGTGGGTCGGTCGGTCGGGCAAAAAAAGGAATGAACACTTTAAGAGGTCTGGGTTCATTTAAGAAGCCAGGAGATGCAGAACCGAAAGATTTTGTTTCAGTCGATCTCGCTGAGAATGTTGGAACAATTGTTAATGCCCTTGGCACGAAACAGCCTTTGAAAAACTTAGTATCGATGTTAATTAAAGACAAGGACATCACATCGTACCAATTGTTGTTAATAAAACAAGATCGTGTGCTTGTAAATTAAAGTACTCTTTGCCTCTTTGACTAGTGAATCTGGAATTTTTTTTTACATTTCGAAAAAAATGGGTCGGTCGGGTGATGGGAAACGAAACATTGTATTCGGATGGCCTGAGATAAATTTCAAAGGGTTTCAATTAATCTTGAATGCCCTTTTCTTTGTTAATACAAGTCACCAGCAGCTGAAACAGAGGAGAGTTTTATACAAGGAACATTTCCTGAGGATTTTATTTGGGGAGCAGCGACCGCAGCGTATCAGATCGAGGGCGCGTGGAATGAAGACGGAAAAGGTCCCAGTATTTGGGATACATTCTGCCATGCCAGTGGGAAAATACACAACAATGACACAGGGGATATAGCTTGTGATAGCTACCACAAAATCGACGAGGATGTATCACTCCTAAAAAACCTTGGTGTCGGATATTATCGATTTTCCATTTCATGGTCCAGAGTGCTACCCCAGGGAACAATAGATAACGTGAACCCCCTGGGAGTCCAATATTACAACAAATTGATTGACACTCTGCTAGCCAATGGGATCAAGCCTGCCGTGACACTGTACCACTTTGATTTGCCGCAAGCATTGCAAGATGTTGGAGGTTGGCATAATCCTAAAATATCTGACATCTTCAATGATTATGCACACTTCTGTTTTAAAACGTTTGGAGACAGGGTTGGAGTGTGGTTAACAATAAATGAGCCTCATGAGGAAGCCCTAGATGCATACGGTCTTGGCGCTTTTGCTCCTGGACTTAAAGACATGGAGACAGGGCCATACCTAGGTATGTGTGATCAATATGAAGTTTTTCAATTCAGTGTCAAATCAGTGGTGGATGAAGTGGAGGGCCCCAGACCCCTTCTTATTTTTGGTAAAAGACATTTTTTTTTAAATTATCCCCCACTAAAAACTTTTTGGGTGTACACACACAAAAAAAGGTCCCCCCCCCAGTCCAAGGTCTGGATTCACCATTGCAAATATACATTGATATTTTTGACAACAGGTGACAAGACTAATAAAAAAATGCATACCATAGAATTCCGGTTATAAGCCCTGGCTTATACAACTTTGTAAAGGGGTTTTGGGTGGGCTTATATCCGGGAGGGCTTTTTAGCAGAATAAAAAAAAATCGTTTTGAAAATGATCCACTGCAGTGTTGATTGAAATACGTTTTCAGTTAAAAACGCATAATAAAGCAACATTTGGCCCTGTTCAGTACTGTCATCCGGTAGAGGGGGGGGGGCTTATATCCGGGAGGGGGGGGTGGAGCTTATAATTGGATGTATTTTTTTTGTTTCCAGATAGATGGGCCTATAACCTGGGGGACTTATAAGCTGGGGGGGGGGGGCTTATAACCGGAATTTTACGGTATGCTTTCTTACATAGGGGTGCGGGGATGGCGCAGTGGTGAGAGCACTCGCCTCCCACCAATGTGGCCCGGGTTCGATACCCGGACCCGGCGTCATATGTGGGTTGAGTTTGTTGTTGGTTCTCGTCCTCGCACCGAGGGTTTTTCTCCGGGTTCTCCGGTTTTCCTCCCCTCCGCAAAAATCAACACTACTAAATTCTAATTCGATCTTTAACAGTCCTACGTCTTATACATGAGCCTCTGGCTCGGACACTGAGGGTAACCTCGTCCTGCGTATGGACTTTAAAATTGTATTTACATTTATTTACATTTACATGATGCTTTCTAAAATTTATTTGCAGCTGGCCACAACATGTTACTGGCTCATGCAAAAGCATGGCACACTTATGACAAAGAATTTAGAAGAACTCAGCAGGGTAAGATTAGTATCGTGGTTAATGCACAGTGGTTTGAGCCCAAGACAGACAAGGAAGAAGACATCAAGGCAGCTGATCGCGGCATGCAGTGGTACTTGGGGTGGATGGCACATCCTGTGTTTGTCAATGGTGATTATCCTCAGGTTATGAAAACACGCATCATGGAGAAAAGCAAAGCCAAAGGACTTCCTTCCAGGTTTGTTTATAGCATGTATAGAAATGTAAGTTAATCATAAATAGAAGAATTGGTCCAAAAATTGTCAAGTACTGAGCATGGTTCAGCATCTCCTGGGGGTGGGGTGTAGAGGTATCGAAGAAAAAAGACTGGGGGGAGGTAAATGAAGCTATGAAGTAAAATACATTAAATATTTCAACTCCCTAGCCCCAACCCCCCTCCAAAAAACATATCAAAATGTGATATAAAATCTTATTTTCCCGGGGGGCACCATAGTTAGTAGAGGTGACTAACTATGACTGACTAACTAACTAT
>NW_027558574.1:0-9619 GCF_052425735.1 Oculina patagonica
AAGAGGAAATCCGCCAGGACTTCGAGTAGTTATTGGACAAAATTATGTACCAAAACTATTTACACCTGATTGCAAGCTTTTGTGTTACTGCTTCAAATATCTTATCGAAAGAAATCTTTTCTAACAACACCAAACATCGAAAACCAATTTCGAAGTTCCACTAAATTCCCATGAATCGCTTAAAAGATGTGAGCTTTTGCCCATAGCTTGTGAACTATGAATAGCATTTTCTCAGACTCTGATAAGAAATTGTTGTAGCAGAATTATTTCCACCTTATTGCAAACTTTTTTTGTTACTGCTTCAAATATCTTATCAAAAGAAATCTTTTCTAACAACACCAAACATCAAAAAGTTTGGCTGAATTCCACTGAATTGCTTAAGACAAATCTACAAAATGGCTACATGTGAGATTTTGCCCCTACCTTGTTAACTTTGAAATTCATTTTCTCAGACTCTGATAAGAAATTGTTGTTGGTGTTATCACGGATAATTACTTACATCTTTACCTTTTATTAAGGGTAGGAAATAACGCAATAGGATTTAAATTATTCTGGTACTTGATTTTTGTCCAACTTTAATCAATATTACTCGACTTCCTAGTGGATTCCGTCTTAAACTTAATGTTAATCATTGTTATTGCAGATCAATGCCATGGCAAACAAGGCTGCTGGGAAAGGATATGAGAGCACAGATATTTACGAGAATGTCAAGTTTCAATTTGTGGGAATTGAAAATATTCATGTGATGAGACAAAGCCTGCAGAAGATGATTGAGTGTGAGTAGCTTGATGACATTAATCTGGTATTAGAAAATATTTGATTGTGTATGCTATGATTGGTCAGTTCGACTTCATTATAGCTCCATAAAGCACGTGGCTTACGTCATGCACATGCTGAATCAGGTTATAATGCATGTGGATTACATCACAATTTTAAGGGGGGTTTATTTCTTTACATTCTATAAAAGAAATCTCCTTGTGCATTGTTGCGTTAAATCAGCACTTGGGAATTTTCAAGAACACTCGAGAAGTGGGTCGTGCTTCTTTATGCACTTCTCTTGTGTTCTTAAAAATTCCCGTGTGCTCATATAACTCAACAATGCACTAGGGTGCATTTTTTATTTCTTCACTTTATCATCATGTTAGGGAGGTATAATGGGCTAACAACTAGCATGCTGGACATTTGATGATGACGATGATGATGTGGTATCTATACAGCTCATTTCCATACTCTCTATTGCGACTAATTTTGGTTGTAGTTCAAATACTGAGGGAAGGTGGGGGGTGGGGTGGGGTGGGGCAGTAACTTAAGTGGACTTGCATGGTTAACATGAAGTGCATATAGAATGAACAGCGGTATTCTTAACTGCATCATGCTTTTGAAAACCCTGATAAGCTCAAGTAGCATGTGTTACCTTGGCCCAACTACAGAATTTTCACCATAAAATCAGGGCTGCAAATATTTGTTTTCGCTTGAAAGGACATACAGTATGTCCTTCTAAGACACTATCTTGGACAGACAAAACAAATTGGGGTCAGACAGATTTTTATCATCCTTGCCGAAAAATGATTAAAAAAAAAAAGTTTGCTTCGAGCCTAATGGCCCATACAGGCCGGAGCGTATCCCGGTTTCCGTAGCATTAAGCGACTGATAGTATTGCTACTCCCCCTGGATGGATGCTAGTCCAACGCAGGGTTACCCTCCAGCATTAAATTCGCCGGTACCCATTTATACACCTGCGTGGAGAGAGGCACTGTGAGAGTAAAGTGTCTTGCCCAAGAACACAACGCAGCGCCCCGGCCAGGCCTCAAACCCGGGCCGTTCGACTCGGAGGCAAGCGCGCTAACCATTAGGCCACCGCGTCTCCCACAACATAAAGTGACATCAATCACTTAGGGTTAGGGTTAGAAAAAATGATTAACCATCAAAAAATTGTCCAGACATCATGTCCGACCACCTTCGGGGTTTCGTCGGACATGATCTATGTCGTAATTGTATAAGTAAAATTTTAGCTGCTACTGTCTACAGAAAAGAAGAACATATAATACATGCTTTATTTGATTATTTTAGTGGTCTGTGAGACTCCAGACGTAACAGCCAAAGCCTTAGCAAGTGGGTTGGATAGCAGTGGTTGGATGAAGCACATTAAAGCTGTATTAGATACTTCAGTATTCATTGCTAAGGTATTAATTTTTATTGTGTACAAACCTGCATTGCCATAGTGTGGTACAGTGAAACCTCAATTTAATGAAGTGCGAAGGGACTGGGAAAATGTGTTCGTTATATTGAGTATTTGTATATCGAAAACCTTGATATATATACGAATTTTGCAGAAGGACTTCATTATATAGAGGTTCATTAAATCAAGGTTCCACTGTGTGTACTTGTGAATTGCTGCTGTTTTGTGTGTTAACTTAGGCTGTTGTGGAAGAGAAGGTCAGTGTTGTTGTGCACTGCAGTGATGGATGGGACAGGACAGCGCAGACCTGCTCGTTAGCAGGCATCATGTTAGATCCTTACTACAGAACAATTCATGGATTTCAGGTATGTCCAAAAAACCTTTCAGTGTAATTCTTGAATCTGATTTGATTTAGAGCCTCAAAAAGGAGTTTCAGGCTTATGTCCATGTTGTGTTCTTTCAAAGATGTAAACTTGCTGTCATGTGTGTATTTCTATTGAAAGGTTTTGATTGAGAAGGAGTGGCTGGCATTTGGACACAAGTTCACTGAGAGGTTAGAATGTTTTGTTCCAGAAAATATGTACACCTCTTCTGCAGAAGGTGTTTTGGTTTAAATTAAAAAAATAGGTTTTAAAAAAATAAGGATATTTTTGACCTCTTTTCACGTTGTTATTGTGACGTCATTTAGATGAATTATGTTAACTGATAAAAGCTTTAATCACTGGTTTGCAGAAAATGTTGTTTAACTGCACCGGCGAGCTAGCTGAAGTAGAATGCTATTGAAGATGGGAAGGTCTAAACTATCGAGCCACCTTAACACTATTTGGTTGTCAAACAGAGACTTGCAAATATGTGTTATGTTGATTTAGTACAAGAATCCCCAGTAGTACACAAAAAAACTTCTCATTTTAATCACAACACGTTTTTTCTCAGGTGTGGGTTTCTCCAATCAGATGTGAAGGAGACGTCACCAGTATTTCTCCAGTTCTTGGAAGGAGTGTGGCAATTACAAGAACAATTTCCATTTGCCTTCCAGTTTAATGAAAGATTCCTTCTTACAATTCACGATCACTTGTATTCTTGCCAGGTAAGTAGAGCCTATAATGATACAGTTCTTGTAAACCTTTAGAACTGAAATGTGCATGAAGATTCGCGAGTAAATAATACCGGTAATAATAATATTGATTATAGTCAGAGTGCGACAAAAGTGCTGTCCGATAGCCCGGGGCTAGTAGAATTATCCGTCGGGCTAGCGTATTCTGATCACGAGTTGCCCGACGGGAGAGCAACACGCGGGCAAGAAACATTGTTTTTTAATGACAACCTTCAGAAATAAAATTAATGTGCACCAGACAAATTAGAGGGAAAAATTTGGGACTCGAAAATGTGACTCACTGCATCCTTGGCGACTAAAACTCCTGGTTTTATAGTCGCCAACTTGAACGTGGCGACTATATTCCTCTGTATGAGATGAGTAGCAGCCATTTTCTGTGGAATTGTGTCCTTCCAGAAAATTAAATTGGAAGATCTTTGCTTCTAAAACGTTCAAAATAAGAAAAGAAGTCATAGTGTTCAATCCATGGTATTGCTTTGCCGTAAAGTACTCCATCACTTCGTAAAACTTGCAAATGGGTGACCGTTTTTGAAAACGCCCCGAAATGCATTGCAGGCATTGGGTACGTCATGTATGCATATGAATTGTGTCTCTTGAATTGTAGGATTACAAATATGAAGGATCCTGAAGGATCTACATTAAGCTACAAAGTTAGTTGCCACAAAATCGTGATAATGTGTTTGTTTTAATTCTTGTGGTAAGATTATTTTCTTTTTCTTTTTGAATGTTTATGTATTTATTGTCTCCAAAGGAAGAACAATTTTAAATTTGCATATAATTAATTATGCAAATTACTTTCGGGCTAGCTTCTCAGAGCTTCGGGCTAGTAAGATAAGATAATGGCTTGCCCGAAGGGCAAGCTGACTTTTCTATTTTCGTCTCACCCTGATAGTGGTCATGCACTTAGCTTCAAGAAAGCTAGTTTACAGGCATGCCACTGAAATAAAGGAAACAAATATTTTAAATGAACAGAACAGGGTTAAATATCACAACTAACAGGAGGCAGACCAGTTGGCTATATACAATATGTGACAGAGGATTTAAACTCGGGACAACCGAGAAACAAATCCAGCTAGTGGCAGGGGCAGGTCTTGAACCGGGGACCTCTGGATTACAACACCAGGGCTCAAAAACCACTCAGTCAGGCTTGCCTCCTTAAATAATAACCGGTATGCAATGCATACTAAGGCGAGGACGTTCCAGTTAAGCAAGTCAGTATGTTAAAAATTCCAGACAAAGAACTGAGAATAGGCCTTTTGGGCTTTGTTTATTTGTTGTCCCTTTTCAGACTATGTGGCATTACTCTTGAGAATCACTTCTTTCAAATTCAAACAAATGCTCTTGGTATTCAGATAGTTTTAGTTTTTTAACTTATTTTAAAAAAAACAAGTTCTCTGGGCAGCATCATGTGGTTTGAAATAGCAATTTACACTGAGTAAAATTGTGAGTCCAAAAGATATCCAAGTAATTGAACGCCGAAATTGATACCGTTGATTAAAGTGTGATTTACAGCAAGGAGCCCACATTTGTGACCACTTTTAATTAATTCACATTCTTTCATGCAGCCGTTTTCCAATGAGAAGCTGTGACGAGCTTCTGTTTGGATAAAACCTGCAAGAAAGAATATGAATACAGGAGGGAAAATGGGTTTGTCAGGTAAATAGAATTTTAAAATACAGCACGTTGTTTTCCAGTGGTGTTTTTTAGTTGTGCATTCCAAGGTATGGTTAGTTTGTAACCAACGTTAATTAATAAAAGGCAAATAATAAGCTGCTTTGATCACAAAATTGGCAATTTAATTTGTACAAATTCTAATATGATGTCTTTATCACGACTTTTGACAATGGAATGCAACATATTTTGTAACTGTACTAGGCAGCAAGGAAACTTCCACGAGTTTGAGATAAAAATATTGTCTCACAATAATGTTCTAGATTGCCTCTTATTTAAATATAGCTGACAGTTGCACTGACTGTACAATCTGTAACGTACCCTTTGTCTAGTAGGTCCAAACACTTAATATCATTTACAGGTAAAACGCAGTGCAAGGAAGTACAAGTTTCCAGGAAGAAAAGTTGATATAATATCTTGATTGACTCTTGTTAAATTTAAATGGGGCTGAAAGCTGTTTGCACTATCTGTACAATCTGTGATGCAAGCAAGTCCAATAAGTCCAAAATTTTGATACAGTACAAGTGGAGACTAGGAAGTAGAGTTGATACAGTGGTTTGCCAGTGATGAATTTGTATTGAGGGTCTTTGAGTAGTAAATCCAGAGATGTTTTACACCGTTTTTTAACTTTGGTGTTATCGCTACATGGTTTTCGCTGTGTTTTGCTTAAAATATATCTGCCATTCATAGTAAGGATTGGGCTTTTTATTATGTACATATTGCATAGAGGCAGAATAGAGGCCAATAACCAGTTCCAATGTAATAGCTACATTCACACATTCATGGTGCTTCTTGACAAAGTGCAGATTAAACATATTGAAGCAATTAGGACAAAGCACAGCAATCAGTGGATTCTTTGAAAACTGTATCTTGGATGTTTTCTGTTGTTGTTGTTTTTATTTCTGTTCTGTAAACATAATGAAAGAAAGAATCAATAGCTGAAAAATTTAATAATTGTTTAACACATATTTGTTAAGACACCAAGACTGATTAACTTCAACAATTTAATGCAACATAAGTAGTTACTTAATTCACTTACATTTTTCTTTTTTCTGAAACACATCTTTCTACATGTACATTATATCTTTCTTAAATCATTTACTAGTTATCATAGCCTACAAAAATAAATGTATATACTCTTTTTTGGTTGTTAACCACATAGCTTTAAGGTCACTGAGGTGTGTCTCTAGAACACCAGTTTGGACTCTTGATTTATTTAGATTTGTATAAATATATGATCAATTGTAGTTCTGTTATCAGTGGTAAAGCCTGAAATAAGTTTGTTTGTATCCATATTTTACAATCATTTGTTAATATAGATTTACTGCTGCTTTGTACACCACTATTAAAATCAATGTTGAAATCTGACGTAGTAGTAAGAGTGAAAACGTTCTGTTGACAGAAGGGATCGCGAATGAGCTTTCTGATCTATAAATTTTAGCAAATTAAATAAAACAACATCTGGCAGATATTTCACTTTTAAAATCGTTATTTCGATTTAATAAATACTCTGACAATTATGTTATTCCAACACTACGGTATTCAATAAAGTACAAGCAAAATAAACTTTAGATAGCTCACCTCAGCTGCAGTTGTCCCAGTACGTCTTCTGCACTTCTCGTCTTCAGTTAAAGCTCAGGTTACAATGTCGCCAGGCAGTAGTTCAAATCACAAATAGTTTAGTCCCTCGACTTATAGGTGTGTCGATAACGTTTTTGTGTACTTTGATATCACAAAAAGTTTGTAAGTGGGCGAAAAAAAATATCAGCTACTAATCGAGTCAAGGCTTCTGGCTGCGAAAAATTCTCACATGCTCGACCGAACGGCGAACACTCCAAGATGGCGGACGCCAACAAATCTCAAACCATGGTCTTAGTTACCAGTCCTTTTCGGTTCGAATCATCACATCTTAACACGAAGAATCCAAAATCGCTTTAACATTAGGCTCGAGACTACGTCCTCGCCTAAAAAGTAAGATTAACTGCACACTGAAAAAACAAAACACATTTTAGATGGGTGTTTTTCCTTTTTTGTTCTTCAATTTCTCATTTTTTTCTGCTTTGCAATTTTTCCAGTTTGGGACGTTTCTTGGAAACTGTGAACGGGAACGAAAGGAACACAGGTAGGTGGCATGCTGAGAAAATCGAAAAATAAATTTTTCCTTAGCTAACAATTTTGTTACTGTAATTAAGCATTAATTTTTGCTGGTATTTTTTTGTTATACAATCTTGCCCAACGTGTATTAAAACATATGGGACAAAAAACTTGAAAGATTTTTTTGTTACATTTTGTAGCTTTGTCCCAGATTTTGCCCAGCTTAATTATTTTATACAACATATATAGTGCAGATGAATGTCATGAAAATTGTTCTAAAAATTATATTAAGTTTTCCTTGTTGCATATTACCAGTTCTAATGATGGAGGTGTCTTGAATGTAAGTTTCTTCTGTTTCCTTGTAGTTTGCCGAAGAAGACATTTTCATTGTGGGGTTACATGTGGCAGCACATCAGTGATTACGCAAATCCGCTGTACAAAGGAGGCAGAGATGAGTTATTATGGCCAAGTACTTCACCTCAGGCCCTCAAGTAAGACATGTACTTGGTTCTTTTACCATTCGTGCTCAGTAGCCTTCGATCTTCGTAGCCTTCGATCTTCTCTTCCCACCATCACCACCGATAAAACCGAATTTGGATCCCAATATAAGAATGTAACAGAACTTATGCGTGACCTACCAAAACGGAATGGAATAAAATTGCTTCACCAAGCGTGACAGAATAGACTATAATATAGCGTGACATAGGGTAACAGAATGATACAAATTGCGTGACCTAATTCCTTAAATTGCGATCCGTTTCAGGTTTTGGCGTTCAATGTACAATCGATATGATAATGACGTTCATCCAAGGGAGACAGTGTTGGATGCGGTTAGCAGTATCATAGATCATAATGACTCATTACAAGATCACATTAAATTTCTTTCTTCTGTAAGTATGTTTTTCATTGTTTTAAAAAGATACATGTATCCTTCTCACTCAGACATCAAGCCTGTTATAAGCTATCCTGAAATGAACAGGTTTCTACAAAAAACCCATTTTCGCATAATGTGTTACATCGCAACCTCTTTTGAACAGTGACTGCCAAACTGAACGAAAGAGTGGAAACGGATGAACGAACGGACGACCCACCCACCGAACATATGTCCGAACGAACGGACGGACATCTATTACCGTTTCACTTAAATAAAGCAGGATTCTTACTTTAAACATTTTTTAATGTAAATAACTTATTTTGATGTTTAACGTCTACAGCGTATTTCAATGATGAAATCTTTGGCAAACTCCTCAAAAGACTGTGAAAACGACACTGAAGGGAACAAGAATTCACTAGTAATGAAATATCTCAACTCACAATGTGAATCGCCTGGTAATTCATCAAATGATTTGACCTCGCTTGAGAATTCAGTGGATGATTTGGAACTCAGTACAGACCAGTGCGGTTCGTTATTAAACAGTCACGAGACCGTATCGTCCTCGTTACCAAGCGTGTGTGCAAGCGAGGCTAGCTACTCGAGTCAGGATAGTGGGATAGGAGGATCGGTATCTGATGACTTGAAGAAAACATTAAAACGTCAAGGATTGACTGTGGAAGATTTGCTTCAATCTGCTCCACCGTTTGCAGTGGAATGGAAATCTGTGCGGGATGTTTTCCAATGTTTGACTTGTGCAGCGCCGATTGATTTTCTAAGTCGAAAGGTAAGGTTAGGGGTGTCGCTGTTTAATAAAACGAAATTTATTGCTGCAGTTATCCAGGCCCGGGTTGTTCAAAGCACGATAAACTTGTCTGAAATTTAATTTCGGCTTTTTAAACTTTTTAGTTAGGTTTTCTGTTTGCATTTGCTTTCCTCCAGTTTTGACGTGGACCAATCTCAAACGCCACAAAAATAGCAATGAAAAGTTTTTTTATGCAAGGGAAATTGAATTTTCGTCAATTTTTAATCCTAGGTTAGTATTACAGCAAGGCGCCCAAAAGTGTGACCACTTTTAATTTATTCACATTCTTTCGTGCAGATTTAATCCAATCAGAAGTCAACTGCAAGCTATCCACGGCTTTTGATTGGATTAAATCTACACGAAAGAATGTGAATAAATTAAATGTGGTCACACTTTTTGGCGCCTTGCTGTAATCGGCTTTCGAACAACCTGGTCCAGTAGAGTAATTTCCAGTCCTCCTAGATAAGACCACACAGCGGTTAAGTGTAATGCGCGTCTGCGGTTCCTGCCAAAACTCACTGCTACTGTCAAATACAAATCTTTGCTAAAAATTTTCAAAATTAAAAAGGTATTTACTTTAAAGTTAAACTTTGTACGTTGAAATTGCATACTAAGTAAGTATAGAAAGGTAGGAAGTTATAATATATAAAGTTCAATATTTTTATCCCCCAGTTTTTGTTGCCTCATAGTTTGGTTTGCCGCTGAATTGTATTATCTATGTAAAGTTTCTTTAACAAACTTTGTGTGCATTATGCTGCAAATCTTACAAAATTGAAGTCAAGGAAACAAGTGGCGTTGACCGGGTTGAGGTTTCACACGTGATTCACTGTAAAGACATAAGTATTGCCCTTATTTGTAAAGCAAAATACTCGACTCGGGTATTGC
>NW_027558575.1:0-9622 GCF_052425735.1 Oculina patagonica
AACGTTATGTTTTGCACATATGTGAAATTATTATAATTCAGTATAAGAGAGAGTAATGGGCCGAGTCCCCAGAGACAAAGAGAACATTTAAATACGCCCTTTAGCGGCGGTAAGCGGACAAACATTGAGTTAACCGGTAGATCAAGTACAAGAGTAAAAGTTCGTTAACGGGAGTGGCAAATAGAATTGTAAGTAGCTATAGTGTATTACATTATTACAACAACGTTATACTGTTAGAATATATTATACTGAGGTTAGGATTAAGTTATATTTTTGTTCTTATTTATAGTTTGACTACATTATATTGTGAATTGCGTACGAAGACAATCACGATCAAGTTTGAAAATTAAAGTCACCGTTTCCCGTAAAGCTGTGGTGTGTTACAACTTATGTCTCATCACTTCGAACGGCACATTGTTCGAAACACGTTATAATAAAGATACAGTGTAGGTTGTGTTGCCTTTCAGCCACACATGATCCGTGATGAAAATCATGGTCTCTGCCAATTCTTGAAGTTGTACATGTACTGGCCACTCCGACTGTAGATTCAACAACACAACCATGTATAACAAATTTTTTTAAAAAAAGAACAAACCTTGTCTTCTAAATCAGCCGTTTCCTTTTCAGCAGGACGTTTTCTTTCTTCACTGCTCTCCTTCTCTGTCTTCTTTTCTCCTGGTTCTTCCTCTGAGGCTCTTCCTTCTTGTGAGGTGTCACCCTTTGATCCGTTTTCTGGCGCAGACCCTGCTAATGTCCAGTAAACTATGGCCATGATGACAGGGCCTAACAGAAGGCAGCCAAACGGGGGCATGTACAGACCGATAGATACGTACCTGTGTGACTCAGGAAGAAGGTAGAAGAAAAATGACTGGTGAAACTGCTCCAGAAGGTTATTCAAGCTCCGGAAAATACCTTCAATGACTCTGCCAAAGGAAACAAAAATGTGAAAATAAATATAAATTTTAAACTTTTTTTCTGTAGTTCTGCAGAATGACAGACATTCAAGGTAGCTACGTGGCTATCCAAGCAACCACATAATAAACCTCTTAATTGAATGATGATTGAAACTGGATGTGACATAATTTAATATGTGGCCGAATCATGCACTAATGGCTGTACCAAGAAACTTGGCAAGTTAATGAAGAATCTGAAAGCCGTTTCATTACATTGGCCATCCAGAGAAATTACTCCTATCAGCTAAACTATATGTCCATGTTAGCTTGCTCCAGGAACCTTTTGTTTGCTGGAGAGCAGCACAATGAACAAGTGAAACGAGAGTTATTCATAGAGACCCCAAACACTTGCCAAGTTTTTCACCTGCCATTGTGTTCTCATGAATACTCAACTGACCAAATGCCTGGAACAGACTATATACATGTAAATTAAAATCTAATTCTTTCAGCAGGTGAAAATGTATAAACATCAAAGTAATAAAAAAATGTATATAAAAGTAGTCAAGAAATAATGTAAAAAGTAATGTATTGTAAGTAGCATTGTAAGTAGTGTATGTATTTGTTTTGTAAGTAGTGGTCTTTTTGTTGCAATAAAAGTGAGTGAAGGAGTGAAAAAAAAATCAAAAAAATAAAATAATAAAATAAAATAAACATCAAAGTAACAACACCTACTTTCCAGTTTCCAGAAATCCACGTCCATACTCCCAGTTCTCTCCACCTTCCTTCATTGTAAGAGCTTCAATGCGATATCTGTGAAATAAGCCATGGTTGCCAGAAGCTCTACCAGAGGCTTGATAAAACATCATCATCACCATGGTGACAAGGGATTGTACAGAGTCTGCCCAGGCTCCTAAGTGTTCATGGTACCCCTAACAACAACGTAAATATAATCATGTAATAAATAAACAATGTGAAGTACAGTACTTACCCGCTTATAAGAACCCATTTTTTCAAATTTAGCTTAAACGGGTTCTTATGTAAATGGTGCTTAGTGGAATTTTTTGCTACGCAGGTTCTTAAATAGGTTCTTATTTAAATTAATGAGAAATATATTATACACCTGTACAACTACAAAAATGAAAAAAAAATAGGTCCTGCAAAAAGCGATGACTTCAGAAGCAGTAAAGCCATAATGATACTGTACCAATGACCTAAAGTCTTATGCATATCTTTGAACTCATAATAAGCAGTCAAATTCAGGGTTGGAAATTAGGGCTTGCCCACTCGCCCAGGCGAGTGTGAAAACTGTTGGCGAGTACAAATCATGGATCACTCGCCCGGTTTGGGGAGAACGATTTTCAATATACTATTAAAAATAAGTGTAACTTTTTACTTTCCACTTTAAAATAATCAACAATGTTCACAAGGTGATAGCTTACCAACAATTTGAATCTCCAACAAAGCTGTTTCACATTCGTAAACAAACAATAACCGGTATGCAATGCATACTAAGGCGAGGACGTTCCAGTAAAGCAAGACAGTATGTTAAAAATTCCAGACAAAGAACTGAGAAGAGACCTTTCGGGCTTCGTTTTTGTTGTTGTCCTATTTCAGACTGTGACATCACTCTTGAGAATCACTCCTTTCAAATTCAGAAAAATTCTCTTGGCATTCAGATAGTTAAAACCTGAAGTTATCTGGGGAGCATCATGTGATTTTGGAATGGGCAATTTACACTAACAAAGCCAAAAATGTCTATTGAGTGAAAATGCGAGTCCAAAAGATGTGTGATTTACAACAAGGAGCCCAAATGTGTGACCACTTTTAATTAATTCAAATTCTTTCGTGCAAGGAAAATTGTTAATACATTAAAAGTGGTCGCCCTTTGGGCTCCTCACTGTAAGTCGAAAGTTGAGACACTGAGACATTTGCTATAAAAGGGGGGAAATGGGTCTGTCTGGTAAATAAAATTTTAAAATACAGTACTTTGTTTCCGGTGGTGTTTATAGTTGTGCATTCCAAGGAAAGGTTAGTTTCTAGCCAATGTTACTGTAATTAATTAAAGGCAAATTGTAAGCTGCTTTGATCACAAAATTGGCACGATTTAATTCGTACAACTCTAATAAGATGTCTTTTATCACGACTTTTCACAATGGAAGGCAACATATTTTGTAACTTTACTAGACAGTGAGGAAACTTCCACAACTTTGGCAGGAATAAAATGTCTTGAAATAATGTATCTAGATTGCCTCTTGTTTAAATGTGGCTTAAAGATGTCTGCACTGTCTGTACAATCTCACTGTAATGTAAATTTTGTGCAGTAAGTCCAAAAAAGTAATATCATTTAAAGGTAAAACATGCAGTGCAAGAAAGTACAAGTTTCCAGGAAGTAAAGTTGATATAGCATCTTGATTTACTCTTGTTAAATTTAAATGGGGCTGAAAGTTGTTTGCACTTTCTGTACAATTTGTAATGCAAGTAAGTCCAATAAGTCCAACATCTTAATACAGTACATGTGGAGTCTACAAAGTAGAGTTGATACAGTGGTTTGCCAGTGATGAATTTGAATTGAAGGATCTTTCAGTAGCAAATCCAGAGATGTTTTACACAGTTTATTTTTTTAACTTAGGTTTTATTGCTAAATGGTTTTCGCTGTGTTTTGTTTAAATATATCTGCCATTCATAGTGAGGATTGGGCTTTCTATATATTACATAGAGGCAGAATAGAGGCCAATAACCAGTTCTAGTCAAAGCAGTTCCAATGCAATAGCCACATTCAAACTGTATTTTGGATGTTTTCTGTTGTTTTTTAATTCTGTTCTGTAAGCATAATAAAAGAAAGAATCAATTGTTAAACATTTAATAATTGTTTTACACATATTTGTTTAGACACTTAGACTGATTAACTACAACAATTTATTGCAACATAAGTAGCTACTTAAATTTTTCTTTTTTTCTGAAACACATCTTTCTACATGTACACCATGCTTCTTAAATCATTTACTAGTTATTATATATGGCCTACAAAAATGTATATACTCTTTTTTGGTTGCTATTAAACCACCCAGCTTTAAGGTCACTTTAGTGTGTCTTGAGAACACCAGTTTGGCCTCTTGATTTATTTAGATTTGCATAAATGTGATCAATTGTAGTTCTGTTATCAGTGGTAAAGCCTGAAATAAGTTTGTTTGTATCCATATTTTACAATCACTTGTTTATATTTACTGCTGCTTTGCACACCATTATTAAAATCAATGTTGAAATCGGACCTAGTCAGTAGTATACGAAAACGTTCTGTTGACAGAACACCCATTAGGGATCGCGAATGAAGCTCTCTCAATGCTTAGTAATCTTTAAATTCCAGCAAATTAAATATAACAACAGCTAGCAGATATTTAGCCTTTTAAAATCGTTATTTCGATTCCATAAATACTTTGTCCATTATGTTATTCAATAAAGCTAGTACATGTACAAGCAAACTGATATAAATTTTTGATAGCTCACCTCAGCAGTTGTGGCAATATATTCTTCTGCACTTTTCCTCTTCAGTTAAAGCTCAGGTTACAATGTCGCCAGTAGTTCAGACCACAAATATATCAATCCTGATGTTTAATTAGCCGTGCTTATAATTATATTGCTTTCAATGCTTTATATCCAGTTCAACTTCAGTCTTGAAAGGTAAAGGTTTGCCGAAACAGCACTCTCCAGCTGACTCCCAGCTCGTAAACCACAATTTAGTTCGGTGTGTCGATAAGGTTTTTGTGTTCTTTGATATCTCAATATGTTTGTAAGTGAGCGAAAAAAAATATCAGCTACTAATCTTACTTCGAATCAAGGCTTCTGGCTGCGAAAAAGTCTCCAATGCGCGACCGAATAACCCAAGATGGCGGAGGAAAACAAATCTCAAGCCATATTCTTAGTTACCAATCCCCCTCGGTTCGAATCATCACATCGCCCGTTGTAAACCCAACCAATTTATCGCTTCATAACATAAGGCTCGAGACTAACGTCCTCGCCTAAAAATGGCTTCCACTTGGTGATTGTTACATGATAGACGTACTTGTACAAAGAAATACTTTGGACACTTTGCTTGCAACTACAGGAATTTGGGAATACGCATCAATAAAATTGCGTTTAAAGTAAGTGTGTTCGTGTTTTTTATTGTGGAGTAAAGGTCCATTTTAGAGGATTTTCCATTGAAGAAATAGATTGCAGTCTGTATCATGATCGACCACTATCTGGTGGCACGGCGGGAATCAAACGTGATTAAAATTTAAAGTTACAAGTACATTTTATAATTCGTGGAGAAAGGGGGGGGGCTATATTTTCTTCTTTTTTAATAAGGGAGACTGGGCGAGTGAAAACTGATCTGGGCGGGTGCAATTTGCTCTAAAATTTTAGTTTTCAACCCTGCAAACTAGTTTGTACATAAATATTATATTAGGACCCAATAGGCCACAACATTACTTAATGAATTTTTAATACGCATAAATCCTTTACCTCAATTTTAATAAATTTACAAAGGTCATTTACCTCTGTATGCAGGCTTGCTGGAATACGTTCCTTTCGGCACAGCCTGAACACAGTATTCACCAGATCAAGATTAGGTAGTTGCCCATTTATTCCTTCAATGGCAATCTGAAAGAAGTTGACTTTCTCATGTGCAAACTCTAAGTTCAGTGCAGCTTGAATAGAACCAGAATGTCCCTCAAGTGGAGCAGAAGAAATGTCTGTTGAAGACAAAAATGATTATTTAATTTTATTTAAAGCCTTTATTTATAGTGTGCAAGAAAGCAAAATTGAAGGTGCAACAAATACTTGGCTGATACTAACAAAAATTTGGGACACCATGATACGCGTCAAGCCAGGCCTGCATCCCGAGCTGATCTTTATCTGTCACAAGAAATATGATATCCTTTGACCAGTAACTTTTCCCTGCAAAACAAATTTGATTAGGTAAACTAGGATGAATAGGCCAATTCTGAGTTACCCTTTGCCTCTGTTTCAAGACAAGTCTACGTCAGAAACCATTTTAATGAAAATAAGTTTGATTTGCATGAAAATAGACCTGTAGGTGAAACTCATTTTCATTTGAATGGTTTTGCACATAGACTAATTTTGAAACAGAGGCAAAGGGAAACTCGGAAATGGCCTATTGACATCTCATCTTGAGACAGTGGTAGTGTTCCTAGTCAATTCATGTTTATGGAATTCATCTGATCAGACACTGTGAGCCATTTTGCTCACTTGTCAATAAACTGGTAATCTAAGGAAATTTCTTATGTAAAGGAAAAAAAAATTCCTGTCATCCACTAGGATCTTAAAAAAGCATGGCTTTAGAGCCCTAAGAATCTATTACTTGCTTTCATTATAGGAATGCTTGGGGAAAGTTTCCCTCGTAGCCATTTTTAGTGTCGTCATGCAAGGCTCCTCCCCTGTGAGGAACGTTGCATGACACACTAAAAATGGTTGCGAGGGAGACTAGCTTGGGGATAGAGTGCTATGTAGCTGTAATGCTTTGCATAGATTGCAGGCCTATGGTGCTTGCTAATTATTACCTGAAGGTAGAAATATAATATATCAGCACTCACGTATCTAGAGTTCAACACTGATTTGTCAACACTGAAAATACCAAACAGGCTCCAAGCAAAAGACAGCTTCCTAGACCCCTGATCCACCCTCTGCCCTATTTGGACCTGCGCAATTTGAGCACAGGTTGATTTGAACACAATTTGAACTTACTTCGACAATGGTCAGCAAATGATAGCATCAGCGCCAGAGCTCCTTTGTTATTGCCTTGATTATAAGGAACACTGATGACGACTGCCTCAGTGCCTGCTATCCTGGGAGCTCTAAGAATTCCATAAACATTCAAACCATTCACTTCAGTCTGCTCTGAATCACCAGGAAATGGCAAGTGAACTGTGAAGTTCTGTTGATAAGTATGAAGGCCAATATTCTCCATTGCATTCACAATCATCTGAGATGCAGCATTGCTGGGGAAAAATTGTTATTATTTTTTAATTCTTGATTTTTTTTTCACATACCCATGTATGTGTTGCAGTTAATTTTTGATCTCAGTTAAAATTTCTATTTTAACTAGTTAGTTTTTTCCTACTACATGTAGTTTTTTTATACCAGGGTAATAAGAAGAAAAAGTTAAACACCTTCCTCCCTTGATGTCTCATAACCCCCCTCCCCCTTCCATCCTTACTTACCCTCCCCTACTATCTGCTATTATCCCCCTCCCCTAAGTACATCATCTATTTTTTTTTTTCGTTTTACTAACGTTAACTGGATTTGAACACTCAACCTCTGGATTTGCTGTCCAACCCCTTAATCTTATGTACTTTGCCACATAGGAAATGTTGGGTGAACCACTCTTTTTAAAAAATATATGACTCCAAACCAAGCCCTAACCCTAACCCTGTTATGTACAAATACCTACTATTAAAAAAACAACTACCGGTAGTTAGAAAAAAAACCTTACTAGTTAAAGTAAAAAAAAAAAATGAGATAAAAAATTAACTGCTGCAATGTATACATATTTATGTGTTAGTAACTGATTACAAAACAAAAAAATACCTCATATCTCCTTCAGGGACTGTTGATAACTTTCCAAACAATTCAGAAGCAAGTCTGTGATTCTTGAATTCTGCTTCAACCAGGCCAGGTAGCAGTGCATTTTCAGAAAAATAAACTCGGCCATTGAATGCTCGATCAGACAAAGCACAAAGCCAGACAATGCCAATGAGATAACTAAGTATACTGTTAAAGCAAAGAAACAGAAAGATCAATAAAATCTATCAGTAACATTTTACATGGAGGGGGAGTTCTTCCATATGTGACCTATAAAATGGGGTATGTGTTTTGGGGATAGGGTATGATTTTTGAGCTTCTTGGTCTTTAAATATATTAGGGTATTGCACAAGCATCCAGCTAAACTAAAAAGATATGGTCTATTAAAACTGAACTTAACCCACTGAAGTGTTGAACTGGACAGCCATTGAACAACCATCAAAATGTTAGTTAAGTTTTCTCTCATTTTGTCTTTTGCTCTGGCCTTACAAAAGGGGATTAAAAACAGCAATTTTCATTAAGTCAGTCAAGTGCACACAACTTATAAACCACAGGGGATTTGAATGTGCGTGAATGCAAAGTGATATATTGTGCGTAGCTCCAAGAAATATCCATTCCCACCTCCAGGAAGTGTTTGGTTTAAAAATTCCAAGGGATAGGGGCTGGGTGGTCAAAAGTCTTTTTTTTTTTAATTTTATAGGAAAGTTTGAAGCTATCCTGCAATTTCCAGAGAGGTAGGTGAAGAAGGGGGGAGGGGGTCATACCAAAAAACCTTAGACTCTGGGATGGGTATGGATAACACATGATATCACTTGAGTATTTTATGATATTTTTGGCATTTTTACAGTGAATTCAAATGGTAATGGGAATTACTGCTTGGGAGAATTTCAGTTTCAAATTTAGCACACTTACCACAATTTTGAGCAGTGGGTCACCAAAACATCCACAACTTTCTTGCGGCCATGAACATCTGACAACAGACCCATTTTTTTCACACTGTAACAGACCTTCCCAAATAGAGTGACTTTCAACCTGAAACCAGACCTGAACCTGAAATCAAAATGAGGAATTGTATGCGTTTATAGCTCAATTATGTGTAAGCTAATGAGAAGTGTTATTCATTTAGAAGAAAGAGATTTAATATACACATAGCTGTATACAAAATTTCACATAAAATAAGCATTATTTTGCTTCTACTGACACTCAATGGACTTAAAAATATCATGATTTGCATAGCAATATGTGCATTGGTAAATTTTCCTGAGAGAAACTTTCCCTTTCTCCACCAAGATCAAACTAACCTGCAAAAGACGGAAAAAGTTCAAATGTCCTTCAGATCCGCCATCTTGACTGACCCTCGTATCCAGGTTTTTGTTCTCGGGGATTCTCGGGCGGAAAAAGAGGCGAGGTTACATATAGGTCATGCGCAGTTGTAAAGTTATGCAATATTTCTCAAACTGATCTCTGGGTAAAAACCACGTCCATTTCAAGATGGCGTTCAGGCTTTGCCGGCTACGAGGCATTTCAAAGCGGTTACAGGATGTTTTTAAGGTAAAAAAGGTTTTTATGTATGTAAGGTTTTTGTTTTTGTGTAGAGTGATCTTACATAGAAAGTCCAACTGAAAATAAATCGTGGGTTGCAGCGCAGAATAAAGCCACACTTGTTTCGAGAATCAAGAAAGGCTGTAATCACTGGTAATGTGATGGCGCGGCGATCATACCGCTAAAATCAAATTGTAGATAATTATAGTGTGCGTAAATTTGTGCAAAGTTGTGCGTGTTATCTCTGATACATTATACTTATACTACGGCTCGATCTGTCGGTACTTTCTTTAAAAACTGCAAGTCCTCTATGTATGATACTGTATGTAAATATCGTGTGTACTTATATTGCCTGTTGATCGATGTCTGAAAATTCAATGTAGAAGTTAAAACTTGTTTGATTTGTTTTAAACAACTTTATTTTTGGAGTTTTAGAAATCTAAGGCATTTTAAGTAATAACTTAATATTGTTAATAACCTTCCTCATATTGCATTTCTTACTATTACTTTTAAAACTAGATGCAGTCCAGACTAACCACCACAACAACTTTAGAAGGAGGCCAAAGCAAAGCAAAAGTAAGTTTTTTGTTGTATATGTACCGTGTTTG
>NW_027558576.1:0-9604 GCF_052425735.1 Oculina patagonica
GAAGTTAGCATAACCCAGTTGCCGTCTATTGGCAAAACGAGCGATCTGATTGGCTACACAGGTGCCTTCTATTTAACAATTAGACGGCTCTTGGTGTGCGCTCTCAGTTTTTTTGCGGAATTTTATCAACAAAACATGTAAATAATCAACTCTAGCTATATTTTGTGTTTAAAAGATCCAACCTCGTTCCCAGGGCTTTTGTGTGGTGTGTGTGAATTTACCAAGGGAAAAGCCCTGGGAACGAGGGGCAGCTGGATTATGCTAAAACAATTAGACGGCTCGTCTGTTTCTAACGGCTTTTAATAGTTGGCTCGGGGCTTCGCTCCTCGCCAACTATCAGCCGGTAGAAACCTCGAGCTTGCCGTCTAATTGTTAACTAGTAGAATTCTACTGGTATTCTAATTCAAATGCTGCAATCTTATAGGCTGAGCTATTGCGCACTATATGTCATCCATCATATAGTGTGCAGTGGCTAAAGGT
The DNA here is from genome assembly GCF_052425735.1 of Oculina patagonica. NCBI lineage: Eukaryota > Metazoa > Cnidaria > Anthozoa > Scleractinia > Oculinidae > Oculina > Oculina patagonica. The sequence continues at coordinate 481 of NW_027558576.1, forward strand.
CGTCAACAGGATAACGACATTTTCTCTTTTTTTTTTCGAAGTTTTGAAATATGCATATTATACGGTAGTTCACCGTTGACTAAAGTACTACAGGTGAAAGAAAGAAAGGTGAAAGAAAGAAAGAAAGAAAGAAAGAAAGAAAGAAAGAAAGGAAAAGAAGAATTAAAACTTAGAAAACAACCTCTGTGTGACCAACAACTCCCTCAGAATGAACACTTTATTATTTTCTTCATGACATTGTGACGGCCTTTATATAATTTGCTCACTTTATTTCTCAGCATTCATCATTGCAAATATGCTTGGACTGGACTCCCGTCTCAGGACGCTGAAACTGAATTAGGAAAATGTATTTCATTTATTTGTACATTAATATCTGATCAATTTGTTTAAAGCCGGGATGGAAATCGAACAATAGGAAGAAGCATTTTTAGGATGTCAACTTGGGAGAGTCAATTTGCAAGCAGGCCTTGCAAAGTTGTCAGTGAAATGCCAAAAAGTTGCTAAAATATGCTCCAAATCCAAAAGGTTGCTCGAAAGTTTCTCCATAAAATCCAAAACGTTGATTTTAAATAAAAAAAATTCCCCAAATATATACATTACTATGAAGGTAAGATTTCCCCTCAACTGCTTGCAAACACGATATCTATGGAAACAAATGGATTGCATTTCAGGAAAAAGGTTTGGAGAGGTACATAGATTAAAAAATGGTTGCAAAGGATTATTTTTCATCCCCCCCCCCCCCCCCTCCTTCCAGGAAAATAATGGACGGTCCCTAGGTGTTACCTAGGGACCAGGGATGGCGCAGTGGTGAGAGCGCTCGCCTCCCACCAATGTGGCCCGGGTTCGGTTCCGGCCTGGTGTCATATGTGGGTTGAGTTTGTTGTTGGTTCTCGTCCTTGCGCCGAGGGTTTTTCTCCGGGTTCTCCGGTTTTCCTCCCTCCACAAAAACCAACACTTCCAAATTCCATTTCGTTCGGCAATACACGGCCCCACAAGCTTATAGCTTTAATCCTTACCGTGTCTAAATAAAGGTACCCACCTTAACCCTAGGTGTGGTAGAAAATATGACAATCCAGTACCTTGATAGAATGCAAAACAATAAAAACCACAAGAAGAGAGCAGGAAAAGTTTTTCTTTCTCTCATTATACATGTCATAAAATCACTTCAACTCACTCGGGTCAGTAATCCTGTAAACGTAGTTAGTCACGGCTCCACCTGAGCACAGCATGGACCCGGGAGTGCACTGGGCTCGAGGACTGGCATTTCCTTCGAAGCCCTCCTCATAACACTGGGAGGATTCACCGTGCACGTTGTATCTTCCAGCTGCAACTTCGTCACTCCAGCATGATCCTAAGTCAAAAATTAATCATATTCATTGAGTAAATCTTAAGAAATTTAAAGAAGTTTTTTCGAAGCAGCCGACCTGTCTGTCTGTCTGTCTGTCTGTATGTATGTTTGTATGTATGTATGTATGTATGTACGTACGTACGTACGTACGTACGTACGTATGTATGTATGTATGTATGTATGTATGTATGTATGTATGTATGTATGTATGTATGTATGTATGTATGTATGTATGTATGTATGTATGTATGTATGTATGTATGTATGTATGTATGTATGTATGTCTCCCTGACTATTTGTCCGCCTGTCCGCCTGTCTGTTTATATGTCTACCTGTCTGTAAGTGTGTCTGTCTGTCCGATATGCACGCGAGAACAATCCTTACAGGATTAAGCTAAGAAATGCGGAATATAATGTATAATATATTATAAAGGGTCTTTCAAGTATTGAGGATGAATGCTGTGGACAGCTGACAACTGACATAAAAGCGTCCGAATCTTTCAAGGAAATCTGGCCAGTAGGCAAGCAAACTGTTGTCTATATATATTTTATTATTTGTACATATTTTTAGTGGAACAATATTTGCTTCTGTTTAAATACGGCTTTCATGTAAAGAAGTTTTGAAATTTATGAAATCACCGCATTTGAATAAAAGTGAATCAATCAATCAATCAGTCTGTCTGTCTGCCTGTCTGTCTGCCTGTCTGTCTGTCTGTCTGTCTGTCTGGCTACCTTTTGGTCTGTCAGCCGACTGTCTGTCTAACCCAATCGCGAGGACAATATAATGTTGCACTACGCAGGAGTGGCTAGAAAGTAGAGAATATTAACTCTGAGGTAATTTATAGGCTGTAATTTCCTTCTGAGCGCTAGTCCCAGAAAGAAAATCTTTGACCTTGGTGGTATTCGAACCCACGACCTCCCGATCAGATCACCGTTGCCCTATCTATCTGTCTGTCTGTCTGTCTGTCTGTCTGTCTGTCTGGCTTCCTCAGGCTAGCTGTCTGTCAGTCGATCCGTCTGTCTGTCTACCTGTCTTTCTGTCTGTTTGTCTGTCTGTCTGTCTGTCCGCCACGCAGGCTAGTCTGTCTGTCTGAAGTAACCGTATTCAAATAAAAGTGAATCAATCAATCTCTCTGTTTCTCTGAATGACTGTCTGACTGTCCGTCTGTCTGTCAGACTGTCTCACTATCTGACTGTTCAGCTAACTGCCTTTCTCTATTAATTTACATGTAATGCCAAAGCAGATATTATTTGGATGAATGCCAGTAGGAGACTATTATAAAGCAATTTGAACGCAACTCCTGCCAGAATAAGCGACAAATGGCTCAGAAAATCGGTGTATAATTAAAATCACAATTCCTCACCAAAGTTGTTGACGCCAAAGTATTGGTATCCTTTAGCTTTTGCACTTCGTGCGCACTTGCAGAGGAACAATGGGAAGTCTTTCTCCCAGTCCTTCACGTCAATCAGATGTCCCCCAAAGACTGGGCTCGACGGATTGACCTCATTGTAGATTTCTTCTCCCAAGGCTCGATCATTCATCACCTCGTTAAAACATCCAACTGGAGTGATTCCAATTTCACATTCTTCGTTCTCTTAAGGTTGAGCAAGGTAAAGGAAAAGGTCAATAAAATTAGAAAACTGATGTATTCAGTGCTACTCAATTTCTTGGCTGTGTGATTTCAGTTTCAAAAACGAGTTAAAAGATTAAGCGAGTTGAACGGTTTAATTTTAGTAACAAGAATGTTACGCGAGCGAGCGCGCAGGTCCGAGCGTATTCTTGAAAAGGATTCTTCTTGGGGAGGCGGTGAGCCCAACAAGGGTCTGAAAGCGAGCATTTCTCATCCTCTTGGGTCTTCTAATTTAAAGAAAACGAAATGAGGCCACCCGTCAACCTTCTTGACCAATTCGCCTATGTTCATTGTATTACAAAGTATCAAACAAAATACAGCACAGTATATATAATAATTTATAATAATTACTGATTTTGTAGACGTAGTTGGCAAAGTTTTGTCCGACACAGAATTTACTGTAATGCTGACACGGTTGGTAACACTGGTCCGTGCAGGCCTGGTGCGGACCATCCAAGGCGAACGTGTTGTGACCGTTTTCGCCACTCCAACACTCCCCTGTTTTGAATAAAACAAGCCAGTTAGGAAAATAGTCAAAACTATTGAACTAAGACAGGACCACAGATGGTCTCTTCATTAACACAGTTTCCTTGCTCAGCTAATATAGCAATTGGTAATAACAATGGACCATTAATCTGTTTAAAATTTGTGACAAAGCCCATTTAATGAAGTTTTTCAGAACGTATTTTGTACCATTTTATTCGTCAAGGATTCAGTGTATCCAATTTTTTGAAATGAGTAAAAACTGATGTAAAACAGCTAAGACTCTCACCATAGAATTGCAGACCAAAGAAAGTCATGCCTCTCTCGTGTGCCTTTTTGGCGCATCTGCAAGCCAAGTCTGGTAGATACACATCCCAGTTCTTCCAGTCAATGAGTTTACCGCTAAAATGCTCGTGGAACACATCACGGTCGTTCATCAGGTAGGACGGCAGTGGACGCTGCGATCTGCGCAGATCCCGGAAACAGCCAACTTTCTCATATGGAAGGCTACACGTCGTGTCAACTGGCATGAAGTACAGTGAGAATTGTTAGGTTATTGTGTGCCACTCTTGTGTCGTTCCCGTTCAGACCGTTCAGTTTTTTCACTTTTTGGTGCAAAAAGTGCACAGATGTGATCATACCATTTAAAACTGATTAATAATCGTAGTCTCCTGCCTACACGTGAAACAAAAGAAACAGCAGACGACCGCACGCAAACTATCTTGACAGTGGTTTGGATATCTGATCTTTATTAGCTGAGAGTTTTTTTACGATTTTACTTCTCCATTTACTCCTTAGTTTTAGCTTCGATTAAGAAAATATAACAAGCACGCGAGACGTTCGTCAAAATACTTTGCGTTGTATTATCAGTAGTTCGTATAGTGTGATCGTCCGGGTGACTAGTTCTGAGAAGAACTGTTGTTGCTGACTGACGTTTCGACAACCTGAGCGGAAGTCATCTTCAGACTCTGAAGCTGACTTCCGCTCAGGTTGTCGAAACGTCAGTCAGCAACAACAGTTCTTCTCAGAACTACTCTCACCCGGACGATCATACTATACTAACTACCGATACTCCTGGGTTCAAACCATTTACTGTATGTTGTATTATCATTTAACTCTTTTCTCTTTGGGAGGCACGGTGGCAAAATGGTTAGCGCGCCGGACTCCGGATCGAACGGTCCGGGCTCGAGCCCTGGCCGCCCGGGGTCGCTGTGTTGTGATTTTGGGCAAGACACTTTACTCTCATAGTGCCTCTCTCCATCCAGGTGTATAAATGGATACCGGTGAAATAATGCTGGGTGGGTACCCTATGATGAACTAGCATCACATCCAGGGGAGAGTAGAAATATTCCCAGCCGCTTAATACTATCGAAGCCGAGAAAAGCACCGACAGTATGGGCCACTTGGCTCGAGGCTTTCTTTTTTTCTCTTTGTTTGGAAATGTGACAAAGCAATTTCTCTCCTGTTTGACTACAGTAAAATTCGACCTTTTAAGCCTCCCGATGTAATAACTTGAATTGACCCAACGTCCTTTCCTTTGGTTTTGCATCGCTCAGTCGAACGCTACAGTTTAACCACTAGTTTCTTAAACCTCCTGAATTCCCGAACCAATTTTGAAACCCTATTAGGGGTTATCAGGATACGGGATATGTAGAGAAAGATTGATGGGATGTGGGATATTTAATAAGGAAGTTCTGGAAAATCGAACATCAAAGTTGGGGATAAAAACCACAGGAATTAACGGGATGTGGGATGTTTAGACAAAACATTAATGGGATACGGGATACTCAGCACCCACCTCCCCCTAATGGGGCTTGATAAAATTTTCTCAATTTTTAAAATTCGCGTTAATTTCATGGAGCATTGCTAAAATAAGGTATCTTACCGATCTCGTACACCATGTTGGTCCATGTCTTTCCGACGCAGTAACGATCAAAGGCTCCACAGGGTTTGTAATCATCTCCCAGACACTGTGCGGGAAAGGCTCTTCCCAGTGACCTGTAGTGATTCTTTGACTTGTGGCCTGCCCAGCATTCAGCTATTGGTACAAAATAAACAACATTTCTGAACAATCATTACAAAGACAAGATTGCATTGCCTCCATAATAGACATTTCATATGTAGTTTTGGCCCTATTTCTTCGCTTAGAAGTCGAGCGTGTTTTCTGACATAATACTAGCAATTCAGTGGTTTGAGGGTTTTTAAAAAGGCTCCAATATTTGGGGAATCTTGTGATTAAAAAAATCAAATCATACTATTTTGCTCCCACGGAAAAAACGTCCAAGTGACATATAAATTAAACTTGTGTATAGCCAAGTACACTGTCTATTTATTAATTTCAAAAGTTTTGCAGGAGCTTTCTCGGTTAAGCAGTATTGTTGAGAGCTCCTACTCCATCAACATAATATGGGATTTTGGGGCAAGACATTTCACTCTCACAGTGTCTCTCTCCACCCAAGTGTATAAGTAAGCGAATTTCATGCTAGAGGGGTAACCCTGCGATTGACTTGCGTCCTACTAAGGGGAGAGTAGAGGCTAATGAAACCCCAGTCTGGTTACCTTCTCAGGCCCTTTTCATTTGTGAGGCAAATTTAAAATCTCGGACTGATCTGGGATCTTATATCTCACCGTAAAACTGCACTCCAAACACATCATACCCAAGCTCCTTCGCTTTCTTTGCACAGCGGCAGACGAATCCTGGCATGTAAACATTCCAGTTGAACCAGTCGATCTTCCTACCACCGTAGTTGGCAGTGGTCGGGTCCATCTCGTTTAAGATATAGTTTGGCAATACTCTTTTAGTCTAGAGAGAAAAATCTGTTATATTAATACAGCACTGACATATCACTAATTGTGAATCCTGTTTCCTTTTTGCTGATTAGACAAAAATATATTAAACACAAAAACTTTGACCAAATAATGATTTGGTCATTTGCAAAAAAGGTGAAAATAGGGTATCTTTGACCTCCTTTGAGGTTGCCATGGCAACTTATTTTGGGGTCAAAGTAACTTCAATTTGCTTATCGGTAAACAAATTCAATTCTGTACTTAGAAGTATTCCTCAACATCATAGGTGTAGTTGTGATTGAATGTTTAAACCTTATCAGGCCACCTTAAAATTTAAAGAGACACATAACTGGACATGGGATTGATCGGTTTCAGCTGAGACTTACCGAATCTTTGTAACATCCAATGGTAGTAAAAGGCACATCACATTCAATTCTGCAGATATTCGTTTTTCCTGCTTCGGCTCCTAAACCTGGCAAACGGTAAAAAGTACCATTCTCCGATATTTTGACTTGATCTTGAGGTGAATCAATTTATAGAATTCTGCCGACAGGGCATTTTTGCATCGGTTCAATGACTAACAGTCTTGAAGCAAGCAAAAAAAGAGCATTCTCGATCGCCTATGATTTTTTTATTTGTAAATAGAGCCGTTAGAAATACATCCCTCTCTGTTTTTAATAACATAACTAGATTAAATATACTTAACTGTAAATAATCCACATTATCAGGATACTCAAGAGTACCATACTTCAATGCTTCCGAGAGTCTTGCAATTTAATCTATCTCACAATACAAAACAGCATAATCAAAAAAGCATTTTTCTTTTAGGTTTAAAACCTTCTTGCGTTAGTGTGCGCACATTCAAAAATGGTGGCTTTTCTTTGCGACAAACTCGCTAGAGATTAAGATCTTGAAAATGATCGTTCATGGGGTGATTTACCTTAGAAAGTACTGCATAAAACATAGAGAGCGAGACAGCAATTTTTACCCCTAGTTTTGGGTCTTCAACCTGCGTCATCAGCAGTTGTTGGGAAAGCACTGTCTCTGTCTCTTCCATAATACTCGTGTAAAATGAGTGCTCTATTCAAAATTGAATTTGTTAGGAAAAAGTAAACCGGATGCATGGAGCAAATTGTCTTCGATTTTTGTGACGGTAATTGTATCTTAAGTTTAAGCTTTAGATTAAGTGCCTTCAACGACAATGCTAGATTGTTTTTCCTAAAGTATTTTTTTTTTTACTATAAATAATCTTCGTCGTCAACTTTTTAGCTTCTAAATATAAAAAATGGGGCATTGCGCGCGCAGAAAATGACTGATAAAATAGGATAGAAATAACAAGTTAATTTCTTCTTACCTGCTTGTAATTGATTCTCAGTATTCCTGGCTTGGCGTATTTCCATCGAATTTATAATGATATCACAAGGACTTGATAAAAATGTTTTTTACGATAACAAAATATACCAATTAACGACGGTCCTAATTTCCAGGACTATATCCTCACCCGGCCGGGCGAAACACAGTAGATGAACTACTAACCGTAGCTGCATCTCAAATATTATTTCTCAAGTTTGGAAACGCCGGATGAAAAAGGGAAATTCCTCAGTAAAGAATTATTTGCTAAATTTAGAGAAGATTATTTAGAATAGTTACCGTAGTTATTATGTGCATTGTAAACTTAAGATAAATGAATATAATTAAGGAAATGTAACCGTTATTAACACCCGTTTCACATAGTACAGTAAAAGAATTGTCGGAAAGCTTTGCGCTTTCCGATTTTTCAATAATACCGTCAGATGAACAAATATAAACCACGTAAATATTTGCACAGTGTTTTGTAAGGGTTGCTTTATTGCGGTAAAAATAGCAATATCGTTGCTTATTTTGAAACAAGAACTGCAAGCAGTTTATAATCGTGCGGGTAATGTTTGACCACCTGACCTCTTTCAGTGCTTTGGCTTAAAGGCACGGCGCCGCACAGTAAAATCTTTAGACAAGCAGTCACTTGAGAAACACACAAGTCGTGTTTGCGTTAGTCACGGAGTGAACGTGACATGAATTTCCTTTACCACGTCATCTTTTGCTTTTTAAAACCACATGCCTAGCCGGAAAAATGCCTGCTTACGCATGCAAATATTTATTTTGTTCCGAATGTTCAATAAAATAAACCCAAACCAGTTTATTTAAAAGAAAGCCAAATCACGCCAAAATAAAGAGTAGACTAAGACCATCCCATTGTGTTTCTCCGTTTAGCGTCTTCCGACAAGCTTTTGGTAATTCCCCTGACGCGATGACGTGTATCCCGTGCTTTGACACATTCTTGCTGAGCTTGCAACTTACGTTTCGATAACGTTTCGATTCTCAAAATACCGTAAACTCAAAACAAAAATTGGGATATCCAGAAAATAAGTCGTTGTTTTGCAATATTTAACACGTTCCGGGTAAATTGTACGACTTGTACTCGCTCCGAGCCAAACGCTTGAGTAACACAACAATAAATATTTCACACAAACAGAGCGCAGAGTATTCAAACAGAAAATAGGTGAATGATTATTTATAGCTACAAGCGAGAGATCGCGTGACATGGGTCTGACGTAGTGGTAGTTTTAAATAGCTTGGACATGTCCAAGCGGTCTTTGTTTTCGCTATGTGATTATATTCAGCCCTCTCTTCTTGTAAAATATGGAATGAAACAAAATTATACATTTCAGAGAACAGAGTGTTCATGTTAAACGCGAGTGATCGGCTGATCGCTATTAAATATTAAATCTTGCGTGACCGTGACAGAAGAGCGGGCTGGGCCGCGTGGGTCTGGATCGATTCACCGACAAAAAAAAATTCCGTGCAGATTATGAATCGGGCCCAGGCCCCGCCCGATT
>NW_027558577.1:0-9604 GCF_052425735.1 Oculina patagonica
TGGTAGGTACTTCATATATGGTAATTATAATGTACCCAAATGTGGTGTTTATAATGTACTTGAGATACTCTGCTTACTCGAGATTCTTTGCTTACTCGAGATTCTTTAGATTCTCTACTTACTCGAGATTCTTTGATTACTTGAGGTGCTTGTGTTACTTGAGGTGCTTGGCTGACTTGAGGTGCTTGGGTTACTTGAGGTGCTTGTCTGACTTTAGGTGCTTGGGTTACTTGAGGTGCTTGGCTGTCTTGAGGTGCTTGGCTGACTTTAGGTGCTTGGGTTACTTAAGGTGCTTGGCTGACTTTAGGTGCTTGGGTTACTTGAGGTGCTTGGGTTACTTGAGGTTCTTGACTTACTCGAGGTGCTTGGCTGACTTCAGGTGCTTGTGTTACTTGAGGTGCTTGGCTGACTTGAGGTGCTTGGGTTTCTTGAGGTGCTTGGGTTACTTGAGGTGCTTGGCTGTCTTGAGGTGCTTGGCTGACTTTAGGTGCTTGGCTGACTTTAGGTGCTTGGGTTACTTGAGGTTCTTGACTTACTCGAGGTGCTTGGCTGACTTCAGGTGCTTGTGTTACTTGAGGTGCTTGGCTGACTTGAGGTGCTTGGGTTTCTTGAGGTGCTTGGGTTACTTGAGGTGCTTGGCTGTCTTGAGGTGCTTGGCTGACTTTAGGTGCTTGGGTTACTTGAGGTGCTTGGCTGACTTTAGGTGCTTGGGTTACTTGAGGTGCTTGGCTGACTTTAGGTGCTTTGATTACTAGAGGTGGTTACTTGAGGTGCTTGGCTGACTTGAGGTGCTTGGGTTACTTGAGGTGCTTGGCTGACTTTAGGTGCTTGGCTGTCTTGAGGTGCTTGGCTGACTTTAGGTGCTTGGGTTACTTGAGGTGCTTGGGTTACTTGAGGTTCTTGACTTACTCGAGGTGCTTGGCTGACTTCAGGTGCTTGTGTTACTTGAGGTGCTTGGCTGACTTGAGGTGCTTGGGTTTCTTGAGGTGCTTGGGTTACTTGAGGTGCTTGGCTGTCTTGAGGTGCTTGGCTGACTTTAGGTGCTTGGGTTACTTGAGGTGCTTGGCTGACTTTAGGTGCTTGGGTTACTTGAGGTGCTTGGCTGACTTTAGGTGCTTTGATTACTAGAGGTGGTTACTTGAGGTGCTTGGCTGACTTGAGGTGCTTGGGTTACTTGAGGTGCTTGGCGGTCGGTATAAAACGCAGACCATGCAGACTGCAGACTGCAGACTGCAGACCGTGCAGACGGTGCAGACGGTGCAGACTGAGTAATTTTTTTTCTTCTTTTTTTACATTGTGTTTCACAAACTTTTCATGAACGGTTTCCGAAGTTCTTTTGAAATTCGCGAGGTTTGCTACGAACTTTAGGGGGAATTTCATTAAGTAGTTGTCAATCAAATTACGAACTTCGAAACGAAATTGTGAATTTCACGTGCAGCGAAGTTGAAAGGTTGAGGAGTTCGCAAGTTGAGAAAAAGTTCGTCCACTGTTTGTTTAATTTGGTGAAATGAATCCGTTCCCAGTACAGTAAAAAAGCAATCCCAAGTCCAGTAAGGCAGGACATCAACGGATAGACTTGAAAAAGCGAACGACTTTTAGAAAGTCTAATCAACGGACTAAAAAGCAAGGCGGCCCTAAAAATGGTTTGTGAATGTTACAACTGAGCGAGTGAGTTTCCCAATGTCACCCGACACCCGACTAAAAATAGATTACAAGTTCTGCCGTGTGCAGTTTCGAAGGAAAAAATTTCAACAAATGAACCGGTTTAAATATAAAAATACTGTTTGTGTGTGCCGTAAAAATCTTCTAAAGAGAAAAAAACGTTTTCCTTCTTGAATACACATCAGTTTGGAAAATCTGCGGAAAACCAGAACTTTTCAATTCCGTGTTGTTATACTTCTGTGTTTACACAACACGCAAGTCACGCCATCTGTCCGTTCGTGATAAACTCTGTTCCTCTGAAATAATTTATATTTGCAAAAAAATAAGCTTTGTTAAATTTTTTCTTACTAATAAACAACACTTGCTTTGGAGCAATTGAAATGGTTATTTATTTATGAATTACTTATATTTTAGTATTAAGGACAGTGTAAAAAATTTTGGGGGATTTCTCAAGAAAACCCTGTATTCCCAAAGCATAACTACCAACCGAAGCATTTGTTTACGTTATAAAATTGAACTAGAATCCTGAACTTAACAAATAAACTGCTATATCCGACCAGTTCGTTTTACCTATAACTTAAAATGTTCCAATGTTTACAGTGTAAAGCGCTCTCTGACAGTAGAAGAAAACTTAACAAGCTGGAAGCTAAATAAAATAATCCTTGACCTCGGAAGCCAACTTTAGATGATTTCCTGCCTTCCTGGACTTGAAATTGCCTGTCCTTGTACCGTGAACGGATTCATTTCACCAAATTAAACAAACTGGACGAACTTCTTCTCAACTTGCGAACTCCTCAACCTTTCAACTTCGCTGCACGTGAAATTCACAATTTCGTTTCGAAGTTCGTAATTTGATTGACAACTACTTAATGAAATTCCCCCTAAAGTTCGTAGCGAACTTCGCGAATTTCAAAAGAACTTCGGAAACCGTTCATGAAAAGTTTGTGAAACACAATGTAAAAAAAGAAGAAAAAAAAAAATTACTCAGTCTGCACCGTCTGCACCGTCTGCACGGTCTGCAGTCTGCAGTCTGCAGTCTGCATGGTCTGCGTTTTATACCGACCGGGTGCTTGGCTGACTTTAGGTGCTTGGCTGTCTTGAGGTGCTTGGCTGACTTTAGGTGCTTGGGTTACTTGAGGTGCTTGGCTGACTTTAGGTGCTTGGGTTACTTGAGGTGCTTGGCTGACTTTAGGTGCTTGGGTTACTTGAGGTGCTTGGGTTACTTGAGGTTCTTGACTTACTCGAGGTGCTTGGCTGACTTCAGGTGCTTGTGTTACTTGAGGTGCTTGGCTGACTTGAGGTGCTTGGGTTTCTTGAGGTGCTTGGGTTACTTGAGGTGCTTGGCTGTCTTGAGGTGCTTGGCTGACTTTAGGTGCTTGATTTACTTGAGGTGCTTGACTTACTCGAGGTGCTTGGCTGACTTCAGGTGCTTGTGTTACTTGAGGTGCTTGGCTGACTTCAGGTGCTTGTGTTACTTGACGTGCTTGGCTGACTTGAGGTGCTTAGGTTTCTTGAGGTGCTTGGGTTTCTTGAGGTGCTTGGGTTACTTGAGGTGCTTGGCTGTCTTGAGGTGCTTGGCTGACTTTAGGTGCTTGGGTTACTTGAGGTGCTTGGCTGTCTTGAGGTGCTTGGCTGACTTTAGGTGCTTGGGTTACTTGAGGTGCTTGGCTGACTTTAGGTGCTTGGGTTACTTGAGGTGCTTGGGTTACTTGAGGTGCTCGACGTACTCGAGGTGCTTGGCTGACTTCAGGTGCTTGGGTTACTTGAGATGCTTGGCTGTCTTGAGGTGCTTGGCTGACTTTAGGTGCTTGGGTTACTTGAGGTGCTTGGGTTACTTGAGGTGCTCGACGTACTCGAGGTGCTTGGGTTACTTGAGGTGCTTGGGTTACTTGAGGTGCTTGGCTTACTTGAGGTGCTTGGCTTACTTGAGGTGCATGGGTTACTTGAGGTGCTCGACGTACTTGAGGTGCTTGGCTGACTTCAGGTGCTTGGGTTACTTGAGGTGCTTGGCTGACTTGAGCTGCTTGGGTTACTTGAGGTGCTTGGGTTACTTGAGGTGCTTGGGTTACTTGAGGTGCTCGACGTACTCGAGGTGCTTGGCTGACTTCAGGTGCTTGGGTTACTTGAGGTGCTTGGCTGACTTCAGGTACTTGGGTTACTTGAGGTGCTTGGGTTACTTGAGGTGCTTGGCTTACTTGAGGTGCTTGGGTTACTTGAGGTGCTCGACGTACTCGAGGTGCTTGGCTGACTTCAGGTGCTTGGGTTACTTGAGGTGCTTTGCTGACTTGAGCTGCTTAAGTTACTTGAGGTGCTTGGGTTACTTGAGGTGCTTGACGTACTCGCGGTGCTTGGCTGACTTCAGGTGCTTGGGTTACTTGAGGTGCTTGGCTTACTTGGGGTGCTTGACTTACTTGAGATGCTTGGGTTACTTGAGGTGCTTGGGATACTTGAGGTGCTTGGGTTACTTGAGGTGCTTGGGTTACTTGAGGTGCTTGACTTACTCAAGGTGCTTGACTGACTTGAGGTGCTTGGGTTACTTGAGGTGCTTGGCTGACTTGAGGTGCTTGGGTTACTTGAGGTGCTTGGCTTACTTGAGGTCCTTTATGTACTTGAGGTGCTCCATATTTTTAAAACCGACAGACGACAGATTTTGATTTTGTTCATACTCTATCAAATAAGCTTTTGAGCTTTAAAGCTTTAAAGTTTAGTACCTGCAGGTTTCATTTCAAAATTGTCTATATAACTCACTCTACAAAATGATTTTAATATTTCCTTCAAAAGCGCAACGATAGGCCCGTAGCCTTTTTTTTTTTGCCTCGGTAGGTTCTTTTTCTCTTGAAACTGACCAAACAGTTGTAGACGTAATTTCGAGGATACAGCAGAGTGTTTGCTTCCATGGGGAACTTTATTTTAGATACAAACTCTTGAAAAGGCCTTCTTTTTTTTTTACTATATTGAGATTTTAATAGCTTTGGCAGCACATAAAGTCTTATTCCAGTCCCTGAACTCTCCCTTGCGCATGCAAATTTTCCTTTACTGTCTCTTTGCGCGCCTGGGTTCAACCCCTATAAAGGGCGCTCGGAATGGAAAGTCCAGGGACTGGACTATAAATGTCTAAGATTTCACAACAAAGCAATGCACTTTTTTTCACTTATTTATATATGACTGGATTTTTGAAAAGCGGGTCAACAACACACAGCCCTGCCTGGCACTCTACCAGGAAAATCACAGGCTTTATCAGTCAATCAAGGCAAGTCAGGCGAAAAAGCTTTGCTTCAGCCGGAGACCACGTTTCCAAAAATCCAGTCATATATATAAACGAGCTTTTCTTTAACGTCACATATCATTGTACATCAATTACATGTTAAGCTGCATTTTTGACAACTTATACCTAGGGGCACCCCACTCAAGCTTTACAAGGCGTGCATTTTACCGCATTTCTACTATTGCTCCTCTGTCTGGCATTTTTGTTGCGCGCCCGATGCGGACAAGCTTGAAGCACTAAATAAAAGATTCCTTGGATTCATACTTGTGGATTACTTGTCCCCATACAAGCAGTCTTCTCAAGAAAGTCTCATCCACCTGACTCGCATCCACCTAACATTAGCCAATGAACGCATTCAAAATTTCCTGATGTTATAATACAAAAGCCGGTTTCCCCCCATTTTCCAGCTTACATGAAAAATATGTTTTCACTTCGGTCTTCCTGTTGCGATCTACGTGGCATCTACTGTAAATAGGTGTGTTTTGTTTGGCTACGGACACGGTGGGGTGGGGTGGGAGGGGGCGGTAAGATGAAATGAAGAGTTTAAATTAATCTTTGAGACAACACCCAAAGACAGATGCGCGCCAACCGTTACATTAAAGGACACCAACTGTCTCTTGGTGATGTTACGAAAGTAGCTAAGAATATTTTCTTTGTGTCTGGGTGTTCAGGTTTAATGCATGGCACGTGAGTAGTGAGAATTACTTAACTTCCGCTTCCTTGTCGCAGACATGTGTCCTGCGAACACAATGGCTTATACGTATGGGCTAATCAGACGAAAAGCCTAATTGTGTTTTAGGCTTGATCCTTCAACATTTAAAGCGAAAACGGCATAACAACAATACAAATGACCAACTAGACTGAACATGATTTTTTTCTAATAAACCAGTAGTTGATGGTGTAGCTTTTATGCGCGGTAATCGCTCAATATATTTTCATATAATCGGCAAAGAAATACATAAACAATTACTGATTTGACGCAGACATCATCCCTCCCGCCCACTTTTCATTATTGGCGTGCCACAGTATATCAGAAGTTAACGTCATGAAAAGTGCGTGCAAACGAAGAGGCATACTTAGGAGAATGGAGACACTTTTTCTTTTCTTCTTTTTCTACCACTGGCTTTAGTTTTATTCCACATTCCAAGCATCAACAGACCCCTCAACAGTATCCAGGTTGATTCTCACACGGCAAAATATGTAAATGATCTTGTGAAGCAGTTCAGAAAAACCACGACTGTAAGTCAGTTTGACCACGTGATTTGTCCACCACGAATTGGGAGAAACCTGGTTAATTTTTTTAAATAAATAGAACGGACTAAAGACTAAACAAATTATACAAAAAAAGAACTTGCAGGCCTTGATGTTTAATATATTAATATACAAAACCCTTCTTATCAAAGGCTTAAGGTCGCGGGGGATACCAACTGCATGAATCAATTCATGAAGGGAAATTTTGCTTGACCTGCATCTTTTAAAACGCTTATTTCTCAGCTGTTATGGGTGCGATTAAGCTCAAATTTTACAGAGACATAAAGATATGACGAAAGATTGTGAATGTCATCTTTTATTTGGTAGATGTTAGTGCCAAATTGGGAAAAACATGATTTTGTGGCAGAGTTTGCGGAACGAGTAGGAGACAGCACACTGTGATCTTGTCAAAAGCTAATCAGTCAATACCTCAAGAGTGTCATAACAGAAGCGGATTTTTTAATTTAAAGTTTGCCAGCAAGTTATGGCGGTTTAAGTGCGCAAATTTGAATTTAATGTCTTCTACCTCTTTCTAAAAGCGCTCTTTTAAAATTCCGCTTCTGTTATGACACACTACAGTATTCATAGTTTACCTATCTGCAGTGGCAAGCAATGAAGTTCTGTATCCCCGCTGTATTCTCTGCCACAAAATTGTCGGAAAAGTCCAAACTTTGAGATTTCCGAAGGTGTCCCGACTTAAATACGATCATTTTGCCAAGGAGAGATGTAATTATGGTAATTATATTCCACGCTTTTATGGTGAGAACAATGCGTTTCAAAAAGGGCACGACTGTTTATGCCAAATATTTTGTGATTACTCTGAGTTGCAGAAATATTCAAATTTAAATCAAAAAAAGCTCAAGACTTCCTACAATCTATATGAACGTATATCGTTAAGTGTTGTTTTAAATTGGTTAAAATATCAAAGAAACAGGGATTTTTTACAAATCACACGCACGCGCCCATATTTTTGTCCAGTCATAAATATCTCGTAAAGTTGTCGATGTCAGTCGTTGTACTTCGTGCATACGCTTTAAATAAATGCATAATGATGAGCCTAAGGTGTCCCCCGCGACCTTAACCCAAAATCAAACTGTAAATCGTGTTCCTGTGGAAAAAAAAACGCCCCACGGGGAAAAGGCATCATGCGTCAAGGACAGCAAGGGACAAACCCGTGGTCCATGAAATGTTGCAGGCCATTCATGTACATCGTAACAGATTGCAGATGTAAAGGGTGCAAAAACTGTTCAGCTGAACTGGACATTTCTACTGTTTTTGAAACAAGTATCCCTGAACATGTTTCAAACGTGTCTTGCAAATGTGGGCAAAACAAATCAAAAGAATTGCCAGAGTTCGTAGCGTGCAAGGATGGTATTAGGAAATCCAAGTGCCCCTGTGGACGTGTTAAGCAAAAGTGTGGGTTTCAATGCAAATGCGTAAAATGTGGGAACCCCAATGAAAGGATAATGAGAAGGCGTGATTGAAAAAATAATAACATCCAACAGAAAAGAAAACGCGAGAGAAGGAGCGCTGAGTTCTCGGCCTCCCAAGACATTCTTCCGGTGACCATGGACCACGTACGAGACGTGTTAATTATACAGCGTATTGTCGCTTCTAGGAGAAACCACAGTGCCGCGATCGCTAGAAAATATAACTGGTTTGTTCTGAAACAACTTGTTAACTCGAAAATTTGCAAAGAAAGCAATTATACAGTAAGCAGAAAAAGAGAGTCACAAGTTTCTGTAAAGCTGAATACATTAATCGAAAAGCCAAAAATTTGAATGTTACTATCAAAGTGACAATTAATTTTGTATTAAAAAAAAATAAGAAATATACCATTTTATAATATTGTTTATTTGTCTTTTTAAATGGTCGAGGAAATGCGCGCGCTGTGATTGGTCAATTCGAACTCATTATAGTTCCATAAAGCACGCTGCATTCGTCACGCGCGTGCTTTATCGAGTCAGCCAAACACCTGAAGTAACCCAAGCACCTCAAGTCAGCCAAGCACCTCAAGTAAACCAAGCACCTCAAGTAAGCCAAGCACCTCAAGTAACCCAAGCATCTCAAGTAAGTCAAGCACCTCAAGAAAGCCAAGCACCTCAAGTAACCCAAGCACCTCAAGTAACCCAAGCACCTCAAGTAACCCAAGCACCTCAAGTAACCCAAGCACCTCAAGTAACCCAAGCACCACAAGTCAGCCAAGCACCTCAAGTAACCCAAAGCACCACAAGTCAGCCAAGCACCTCAAGTAACCCAAGCACCACAAGTCAGCCAAGCACCTCAAGTAACCCAAGCACCTGAAGTCAGCCAAGCACCTCGAGTACGTCAAGCACCTCAAGTAACCCAAGCACCTCAAGTAACCCAAGCACCTAAAGTCAGCCAAGCACCTCAAGTAACCCAAGCACCTCAAGTCAGCCAAGCACCTCAAGTAACCCAAGAACCTCAAGTAAGCCAAGCACCTCAAGTAACCCAAGCACCTCAAGTAAGCCAAGCACCTCAAGTAACCCAAGCACCTCAAGTAACCCAAACACCTCAAGACAGCCAAGCACCTCAAGTAACCCAAGCACCACAAGTAACCCAAGCATCTCAAGAAAGTCAAGCACCTCAAGAAAGCCAAGCACCTCAAGTAACCCAAGCACCTCAAGTAACCCAAGCACCTAAAATCAGCCAAGCACCTAAAGTCATCCAAGCACCTCAAGTAACCCAAGCACCTAAAGTCAGCCAAGCACCTAAAGTCATCCAAGCACCTCAAGTAACCCAAGCATCTCAAGTAAGCCAAGCACCTCAAGACAGCCAAGCACCTCAAGTAACCCAAGCACCTCAAGTAACTCAAGCACCACAAGTAAGCCAAGCACCTCAAGTAACCCAAGCACCTCAAGTAACCCAAGCACCTCAAGAAAGCCAAGCACCTCAAGTAACCCAAGCACCTCAAGTAACCCAAGCACCTCAAGAAAGTCAAGCATCTCCAAGAAAGTCAAGCACCTCAAGAAAGCCAAGCACCTCAAGTAACCCAAGCAACACAAGTAACCCGAGCACCTCAAGACAACCAAGCACTTCCAAGTAACCCAAGCACCTCAAGTAACCCAAGCACCTAAAGTCAGCCAAGCACCTAAAGTCATCCAAGTACCTCAAGTAACCCAAGCATCTCAAGTAAGCCAAGCACCTCAAGACAGCCAAGCACCTCAAGTAACTCAAGCACCACAAGTAAGCCAAGCACTTCAAGTAACCCAAGCACCTCAAGTAACCCAAGCACCCCAAGTAACCCAAGCATCTCAAGAAAGTCAAGCACCTCAAGAAAGCCAAGCACCTCAAGTAAACAAAGTATCTCGAGTAAGCAAAGAATCTCGAGTAAGCAGAGTATCTCAAGTACATTTTAAACACCACATTTGGGTACATTATAATTACCATATATGAAGTACCTAC
>NW_027558578.1:0-9592 GCF_052425735.1 Oculina patagonica
CAGTGTGTTATTCTTATCGAAATGCTTTTGTTTTGATATCAATCCTGGGTAGATTTCTAAGGGTTAATATTCTCTCTTATTGCCAACGAGACAGCCGAGCCAAGAGGCGAGGCTGTCGAGGCGGCAGAATCATAGAGCCGTGTGCGTATGAGTGTATAGGCAGAGAAAATCTTAAGTTCTGCGTAAGGGACTTTTTTTTTGACCATATTTGGGTGTAAGTAAACCCCATATTTGGGTTGTATTGTTCTTCCCAACTGGTTCCCAGTCTCTCACTCCTTGCTAGAGAGCAAATGACCAAAATGGCGTCCACGCGGCTCGCTGTTAAAATTTTCAATGTGGTCATTCATCCCTTTACCGATACCTTTAGGGAATTATAAATCGAAAGAGAATACCCTACAGAATATTCGACCGCCGAAAAAATGAACATCAAGGTCTTCAAAGCGATGAAATAATCTTTCGACTTTGGAGTCCTTTGATTTACGATCGAAGAGAGACATGAAAATCAAAAGCGGACTGTTGACTTCAAATAGAGTTTTCTTGACTTATGAGAATGCTGAAGTCGGGTAAATGCTTCCTTTTAATTAGTGTTGATTGTGTTTATAGTAATTGTTTGACCGATGATTTATTCCAAATCAAATACCATTTATATTTTATTTGGCACGCATTTTCGCTCCGCGTAGGAATAACATCAATACAAAGCGACGCTCACTAAAATTACTGCATGTCATACACACAAGAAAGTCAAAAGGTTTTTGCTTCTAACGGCAAATGTAATGTTAACTTGAATAAAAATTTTGTCTCCAAATAATCCTTGACCGTTCAAGTTTGTTTTCTGTTTAAATTTTTCAAGTTTTGCGTAACTGAACATGACACTTCGCATGCGAGACTGAAATCTGACCCGTAGCCTGCGTAGCAGTCATCTGTGTACGTTTTTTAGTGTGTTTAAAAGAGTGCGCGATCGCGAGAATACGCGCGCTGGAAACTACGGCGCCTGCTACGCAGGCTATCATGCCTGTGTCATTTATGAACACCAGAGAAATAGCACTTTTTTCGCATATTACCTAAAATACAATTTACCATATTTTGGTCATTTCAAATATAGTTCTATCAAAAACCATTCAATATCTGTTCTTATGAATTCTTATGAACAAAGATGAGTATTTCGCTCGTTGGCACTTACCGATAGGTACAACTAGTTATATAAACTGCAGTGGTATAACGAGTCGTAGCAAATCGAGAAAAATGGTATCACACATGTGATGTGTGGATAAAAATGATCCATACATGTGTGATATCATTTTTGACCAATCACCTCGCAGAGTTTGCCATGTTTCAATGCTTGATGAGCCAAAGTATATCGATATTAAGTCAAAACATCTTCGGATCTTCCCCGGCAATCTTCGGAAATCTTCGGAAAATGTTCGGAAACATTCGTACGACCTTTGGACAACATTTTGAAATTTTTCGGAAATCTTCGGAAAATCGTCAAAAACATCGTAATTAGTAGGTTTATATAATAAACAGAATAATACTTGGTTGCTTGGATATATGAAATTTATCTTCTCGTGTTCAAAAGTGATATCTCACTCGTTCGCTGCGCTCAATCGTGAGCTTTCGATTTGAACACTCGAAGATAAATTTCATATCTTCGCGCAACCATGTATTATCCTCTATTTCTCTAAGTATTGAAAACCCCTGTTCAGATATGCTGGTAAAAGTATTGTACTTTGTTTCGTTTCGCACTTCATCCTTTAGGTTTCAAGAATCCCGAGATTGTTTGCGCGACAGCTCTTGGTTTGGAAAACGGTCAAATACCCAACAGTGCAATGGTGTCGTCTTCGCAGTACAATCAGTACTATGGACCAGAAAGAGCAAGATTGCGCGAAGTGACTGAAGGAAGCTTTATCGGTGGATGGTCCCCTAAGGCAGCTAATACAGGGGAATGGATTCAATTTGATCTGAGCAAGGATACCAAAGTCACCAGGATTGCTATTCAGGGGCGCGACAATGCCAACTGGTGGACCACCAGCTACTCGCTTTCCTTTAGAATTAATGGCGGAAGCTACGAGCCATACAACAATGGTCAGGTATGTGTCATGGAATATTTATGCTCAGTCAATATTTGGTTACCGCTCACGCTACATCAGGCACTTGTGATAGTTCAAAAGTGAGATTCCTTTTAAAATTCTTTGAGAGGACACGCAACATCTGCAAAAAAATGTTGCTCATTTTCCGCGGCTTTTGTGTTTTGAAACAATCGGATTCAAAACACGGAGGCTGGGAACTTCTTTAATATATTGAACGAAATATTTCTTTTAAGCATGAACGTAAAAAAAAACATTTTCGCATTTTCGCAGTGGAAATTTGCCCAAATAGCTGTTTCCATTACCCCTTCCGGCCCTCTTTCGACAAAAGCAGATGTGTTTTCCTTAGGTGCATATGTTATTTTTTTTTTAACCTACTGTAGGATAATTGACATGATGATTTAAATAATTTCAATTTTCTTGATATATTTTCAGATATTCCCAGGCAATAGAGACAGAAATACCCCAGAAGGTAGCATAATTAACCCACCGATCATTGCGCGCTACATCAAGATTCATCCCAAGACATGGAGTGGTCACATTGCATTGCGAGTGGAACTTTTCGGATGTAGGGAAGGTGATTATCCTGATCAACATTTAACATATCGAGTGGAATTTCTGCAAGCAATGAAGGTTCATTAGGGGAAAATGTTGTTTCAATACGGCTTATTGTTAACATAAAACATATTACCCGGGCCGTGTTAGGATTTTAGGAACAGTTGTATCATGGTCCGACGAACCATTTTTTTGGGCACGCGTACTACTTGTTATCCGAGCTGTTTTAATCGTGTCGTTTTAATGGGCCTTTCGTGTGGAACTTGTCCTAGTGCTCATTTCTCTTATTTTCTTCTTAAAGGATTTACTACCCCAAAGCCACCAACCTGTGTAGCCGCTCTTGGAATGCAAAACAACCAGATTCCAGACTCAGCCTTAAGGGCATCAACGTCATACAATGTAAACTCGATGGGTCCAAGGAACGGACGGTTGCATTTCCAGGCAAAATCAGGCCAGTACGGAGCTTGGG
Organism: Oculina patagonica; assembly: GCF_052425735.1. NCBI lineage: Eukaryota > Metazoa > Cnidaria > Anthozoa > Scleractinia > Oculinidae > Oculina > Oculina patagonica. Next base: position 3,109 of record NW_027558578.1, read on the forward strand.
CTGTCTCCGCAAACAACGAGTTCCAATACTATGAAGTGAGTTTCGGTGACTGGACACAGGTTACAAAGGTAGCCACTCAAGGAAGACAGGATGGAAATTGGTGGGTCAAAACCTACAGCCTTAGTTACAGCTACGATGGTGTGTTCTTTGAGGATTACAAGGAAGATAACGTAGTGAAGGTACTTTGTTTGCATTTAGTGTTTTTTTAGGATTTTCAAATGTTATGCTTTCACATCACTATTGACATGGTAATGTTAACTCTATCCTGTGTGGCATTATTTTTGGTGTATTTATCAATTATTTAATGGTCTGGATAAAAGCATGCCAAATTATGCTAGGGTTAATCTTGCGATGGACTAGCATCGCATCAAGGGAGGAGAATTACGCGCAGGTCGTTATTAATGCTACGGCAACCAGGCTAATCCCCGGCTTGTTGGACCACAAGGCCAGAACGCAGAATTTACCTTTTATTATCAATAAACTAGGTTCGTAATCTTCTTATTCAAGCTATCAAATACCGTGTCTATTGTTTCTATCCTTAAGGTGTTTGTTGGAAACAGTGATCGATACTCAGTGGTGACACATACTTTGAAAAATCCCATCATAACCCGCTACCTTCGAATCAAGCCCAAGACTTGGAATGGTTACATATCGTTACGTGCAGAGTTCTATGGCTGCAGGCAAGGTATAATACATTTTCGCTTACAGTAGAGTATTTTCCATTCATTTTATTACCTTAAAGCATGTTTCGGTGGTTATTGATCAGAAGTTTCTGTTGTACAATGGTTACGTTTCAATCCTATTCTTTCCGAAGCTCTTAAAATCAGTAGTGCAGCAACTCTCTTAAGCTTTTAATTCTACAGGTCCTCTAGTGTAGCAGTTGCTATTGTTTTGGGGGCTAGGGACATTGTTCCTGTTGTTTGTTCTATTATTCTCTCGAAAGGTAGTTGACATTTATGCTAGACCTTAAGACTAAATGTCTTATCACACTTATGAATTACTCACAACAAAAAACAAAGGAATTTAATTTCAATGAGAACTATCCAGGTTACTCTGGATTTACAAAATCTTGCTTTTACTTCGAGTTTGTATATCCCGATCAAAATGGCCACTCATTCTGTAGGTATACATTAAGACATATGAAACATCACTACGAGGAATAATAGGTCAATAAGTCGTCATATTCAACGACATTTTTGCATTCATTTTCAAAAAGTGAAGTAATCGAAGATGTTACGTGATAGTATAACGTATTCTAGCCGATTTTTTTAAAGCAACACTGGGTGGAAAAAAGCTAAGAAACAAAAAAAGAAAAGCATTTTTATCAAACAAAACAATTTTGACCAATTTCGGAACATTTATTGCGATGTATCAAAACATAATAACAAGCTGGAAGAACTTTCGTTTATGTACTTAGCTTGACTCTTTTAATCAAAGGTTTTACACCGCCGCAAATCACTTGCAAGGATCCCCTTGGTATTGAAAGTGGAAAAATTCCAAGTACCTCCATTGTTGCGTCATCACAGTACAATCAGTATTGGGGTCCAGACCGCGGCAGGCTGAGGACAGTAACGGAGGGAAGCTATGGAGGAGGCTGGGCTGCTCAGTACAGTGACAAGTACCAGTATCTCATTTTTGACTTGGGCAAGGTTACTAAGGTGACGGCTGTCGCTACTCAAGGGCGATCCGATGCTAACTGGATGGTAACGAGCTACACGTTGGCCTACAGTGTGGATGGCGGTTCTTTTACCAATTACGGTGATGGGGATGGCCAGGCAAGTCTGAACAACATGATCCTTCCCTCTGTCAGTTGAAGTATCTGTATGAGTTTATTTATAAATATTCATTCAGCCAAATTTTAGTGTATTTAAATAACAAGCGAATAATTTTGCATTGGCGAGGACGGTTCCATTAGCAATGGAGGGTTCCATTAGCGATGCTCATATAATGCGATGAGAATTTGCTTTTAAGACTGCATTTTGCTTTATGAGAGAATTTAAATAATACCATTAGAGTGTGTCAGAGCGTAAAAACGCTTTTTTAATATACAAATAACTTTTAAACATCGCGTTTAAACTAGTACAAGCTGAAATCGTTTTAGGGGGCTTAAGCGTATGCGAGTTACGTTTCGTGAAAAGGGGCATGTTTGCTCTCCATGTGTCCAAAATATTAATGCTCTGAGACGAAATTATTGACCTCCTGGCTATATCTCTTCATCAGGTATTTAACGGCAACAACCTTGACAGAAATGAGCCTGTTGGTAATAATATCGAGCCAGCCATCACCGCACGCTTTATACAAATTCGGCCGAGAACTTGGAAGGGACATATAAGCATGCGTGTTGAGTTCTATGGGTGCACCTCAGGTAAGTAAGACTATCTGGTAACAAACTGATAACTGCGTATCTGGTAACTATCCGCATTTTATTGAAAACGGACAGTAGATTTTTTTTTCAAGCCATTTTTTTTTTTCATTGTGGTTGATAAGACAATTTTATTTACATTCTGAAGTCAAGAAGATCGACCAAAGTGACTGTAACTTTGTTTGCACAATAGAATTACTATAATTATACAGCCGAGTATATCCATCAATACTTAATTACATAAATACGAGGCGCATAAGTAAATGTGAATCATCATTATCATCATCGGTCCTTTTCGCGCCATTGGACGAATAAGCCCTCTGTAGTATCTTTCCAAAGGGAGCGGTGTTGCGCCGCCTTTTGGATGTTATTCAGGTCAGGTGCAAGGACTGAACTAAAACATGGATTTGAATGCTCACATCCATATTACTATCTCTCACCGAAAGATCTTAACTAAAAGATTGAACAGGTTGATGTCTAAAAAAAATATGCCAGGGTGTACCAATTTTTTCGTCGTACTGTAGGCTCGTATGGTTTGTTAAAGGCATTTACGAATACCATACATGTGATATATTTCACCATTATACCACTGCCAGTTGTGGGAATGATAAGCAAAACCTTTTTTTGCGGATCCATATAATTAAAGGACGCTTAAGAACGTTATCGCAACATAACAACATCAAGTATCGTCAATTCCTAAATTTACGTAAAATTAAACTCGAAAACCATTCGGCGAAAGCTAACATCCAAGGAAATGAAAATGATCTGGCCTTTCGCAAGACAGATTCAAATCACCTTAGTCCGATCGGATCGGTAAAAATTGTTCTTGAAATTTAAGGATCTAAAACGAAGGTAACAAACAAGAAGAACAAGGGAAGGGTAGAAAAATTAGCAATTATTTAAATTTTTAGAAAAGCGCCAAGTGTATTATGGACTGTATAATAAGGGATGGGCTGGCTATGGTTTTCAGTTTCTTTTACACTCCCAGAGACAAACATCTAGCGAACCACTTGTGATTGTAAGTTTATCTGTCGATAATACTCTGTGACCCTATGTTTTGAATTTGAATATCTGTATTTTCATTCTAAGTGGTTTATTTTATTTAAATAGGTTTCCCAACGCCGAAACCTCCAGTGTGTTTAGAAGCTCTTGGAATGCAGAATGAAAAAATTCCAGACTCTGCTATCACGGCTTCGACTGAGTATAGCACTGCATATAAAGCCATTAATGGTAGGTTACACTTCCTGTATAGATCAGGAAGAGTAGGAGGCTGGTCAGCCAAGAAGAATGACGTGTTCCAATATCTTCAAGTAAATTTTGGTGACTGGACAAAAGTAGCTCGAGTAGCCATTCAAGGAAGACAAGATACTAATCAATGGGTGAAGACCTTCAGCCTTTCATATGGCTACGATCCCATCTTTTTTAAAGTATACAAGGAAGATGGCTTAAAGAAGGTAATTTAGTTATAATAATAAATATATTCACGACGAAATAATGGTTTGAATTTGTGTGAGCCCGAGTTTCATCTTACGACAAAACAATGCGTACTGTAAAAGATGAAATTTTCCGTTGTCACTAGCATGGGACAAAAAAAGTTTGATTTCGCAACGGGAATCGCGGCCATGACCTTCCTCATATACCAGTAGCATGCACTAGCCACTGAGCTACAGGGAGTCGTGGTTTATGACATTTATTTTAGGTCTATAAGTATGGCGTTCCAACCCCGCCAAAAATCGACTTTGGAACGCGACATTCAAATTTAACATTCAACATCTAACTTTCGCATTCAACATCCAACTTAAGCTCTCAACATCCGACTTTGGCACTCGACATCTAACCTTTAAATGAACTTCCTGTGCCTATAAACGATGTCGAATTGACAATGATAACTATTTTCAGGTTACAAGTTTGAACATTTCAACGCCATGCCAAAACGTGACCACGAACAGTATTCTAGTTCGATCACGTTTCGATTTTAAAAATCAACATGGTAATGGAATTCGTTGAGAAATGTTGACTTGGTTTTGAAATGTTGACTTCGTTTTGAGATGTCGACTTCGTTTTGAGAACAGCGTACAATGTCCGCCAAAAAGTATCGTATGTCAAAATGTTACGTAACATCTGGAAAGTACCGCCATGTGGATCTGGTCGGCCTGGCCTTTGAGTATCATATGTCAAAGGTAGTCTAAAGATTACGGCTCGTGGTTGCTGCGCGGAAAGTGTTGTCGGCAGACCTAGTATTTTGGAGCAAGTATTTAGCTTTGTTACTCCAGCTCGCTACAGCTACATTGAATCGGCATGAATAACGAATTGGACGCTGTTAAAGATGCTTTGGGAGTGTGTTGACGGGCCTGCACGACCTCTGCGGTTCGCAAGAAGAATAGTGTCTAAAGCCTTTATAGCTTGGCTCTGATGAGAGTGTCTTTTAGGTATTTTCCTTTGCGATAAGATATAAGGGGAGGCTCCTTGAAGATATTTCTTAAATGTGGTTGATTCTGTATAATGGTATAAGGTGTCATTTTCGGAAACCCTCCCGTACCTACCAGGTTTTTAAGAGAAATGCTGAGTCTGATACTTCAAGAAAACGCGTTCTAATTCAATGAATCTTAAAATCCTGGATAGAACAGCCATGGGTACGAAAATGGCCGTAGCTTTCGCTAATATCTTAATGGCCAAAACAGAAAACGAACTACATGTACTCAGACAAAGTAGCAATAAGCCCATTCTTTGGAAAATATTTATCGATGTCGTCTTTACAATGTGGGATACTCAAGTAGCAGCGACAAAATAGAAGAATTTCTTTTAGAGGCAAACAGCTTTCACCCTACGATAAATTCACGGCTGAAATCTCAGCCCAATCTCAGAAACAGAAACTACTTTCTTGGACACGATAGTGTACAAAGGTGGCAGATTTCAAAAAGAGTCTATCCTTGACGTGCAAACACATTACAAACCAACAGAGACGTTCCAGTACACGAATTGCCATTCGTGTCACCCACCAGGCGTCCCAAAAGGCTTCATTAAAGGAGAAGCTAGCCTGCGAGCAGGCTCACTTTGGGGCACGCATGAGAGCTACACGGGAGCGGCGAAGCCCCAAGGTGAGCCTGCTCGCAGGCTAAGGAGAAGCGTTAAGGCTTATTAGAACAAATTCCTCACAGCAAACATTTGAGGAAAATATTGTAGAAAAACACCTCACAGAGGTGAAATTCTGCGACAGAAAAACATCACTGGGACAGAAAAACAAAACAGCACGCAAGAAAAAACTGCCCTTCGTCACGCAATACTACCCGGCGTTGCATAACCTTAAGAACATACTCATGGGGAAATGACACCTTATACAGAATCAATCACATTTAAGAAATATCTTCAAGGAGCCTCCCCTTATATCTTATCGCAAAGGAAAATACCTAAAAGACACTCTCATCAGAGCCAAGCTATAAAGGCTTTAGACACTATTCTTCTTGCGAACCGCAGGGGTCGTGCAGGCCCGTCAACACACTCCCAAAGCATCTTTAACAGCGTCCAATTCGTTATTCATGCCGATTCAATGTAGCTGTAGCGAGCTGGAGTAACAAAGCTAAATACTTGCTCCAAAATACTAGGTCTGCCGACAACACTTTCCGCGCAGCAACCACGAGCCGTAATCTTTAGACTACCTTTGACATATGATACTCAAAGGCCAGGCCGACCAGATCCACATGGCGGTACTTTCCAGATGTTACGTAACATTTTGACATACGATACTTTTTGGCGGACATTGTACGCTGTTCTCAAAACGAAGTCAACATCTCAAAACGAAGTCAACATTTCAAAACCAAGTCAACATTTCTCAACGAATTATATTACCATGCTGATTTTTAAAATCGAAACGTGATTGAACTAGAATACTGTTCGTGGTCGCGTTTTGGCATGGCGTTGAAGTGTTCAAACTTGTAACCTGAAAATAGTTATCAATTCGACATCGTTTATAGGCACAGGAAGTTCATTTAAAGATTAGATGTTGAGTGCCAAAGTCGGATGTTGAGAGCTTAAGTTGGATGTTGAATGCGAAAGTTAGATGTTGAATGTTAAATTTGAATGTCGTGTTCCAAAGTTGATTTTTGGCGGGGTTGGAACGCCATA